>NC_080713.1:32151198-32178698 GCF_019097595.1 Hemibagrus wyckioides
ATGACTATAGCTGGTTAGCAGGTTAGCCTCAGTGGTTAAGCTTTTTAACTAGTTCCCTTCAGCTCTTTGTGTGTGTTGTTTGTGTTTGTTCAGGGAAAGTTACAGAGCCATCGGTCTGTACTGGGTCGGGTCCTTCATGATGCAGATCATCGTTTACATTCCAGGCAGTGTGGTGGGTGAGTACAGAACAGCAACACCACTCTGATTCAGGAAAAGACAACAACTGATTCACTGTGTGTGTGTGTGTGTGTGTGTATTCCAGGGAAATATGGTACTCAGCTGAATGCTCTGTTTCTGCTCCACCTGCTCTATGTGTGTGTCTCTGTGTGGGCCTGTTTTAGAGTCTTGAACCAGCCTGCAACCCGAGACCAACCACCAACAGTGAGACACACACACACACACTTTTATTGACACATTTGAATTATTCAATTCAGTGTTCTGTTGTGTTGGAGATATTGTTGTGTGATGTGTTTGAGTTGTGTGCTGTACAGGATGTTCAGTGTGAACAGATGAAGTCACTGCTACAGAGACCCGTGGATCTGTTCTTCATGCTCAGCCTCATCACTGCTATGATCTTCTCTGTTCTCCGAGGCCTGGTGAGGAACATCTACAGAAACAACCTGGACTTTACACTTCACTAATGATGACAATAATCCTGTGTACTATGTGGTTAACTCTACTATCACAATAACAGCTGATGAGCCAATCAACTTACTACTGAAACACCAGACTGGCCATACCCACTAGAGATAACCTCGTCCACAAGATACAACCAAATCATCTAGGTTGTCTCATATGATCGGAGTTATCTCTTGTGGGCGTGGTCTGCTCAGTGTTTCAGTAGTAACGATATACAGCTTTAAATTTAACACAAATTAAATAACACACAATTGTGTTATTTATTGTGTATTGTGTGTGTGTGTGTGTGTAGGTGGTGCTGGACTGTCCCGCTGATTGGTGTCGTGAATATGTGATACATTATGAACCATACCTTAAAGACCCCTCGGCGTATCCAACTGTACAGGTCTGTGTGTGTGTGTGTGTGTGTCCTAGAGATGTTACTGAATATAACGTATTACATGTTGTGGTTCACAATGATGCAGATAGTGTGTGTGTGTGTGTGTTTTCCAGATGTTAGTGAACATGCTCTATTCCACTCCGTGTCTAATCATGATGATGTATGGTCTGTGTATTCCGGGCTGTGATTGGCTTCCGGATCTGAGTCTGGTGCATGCAGGGGCCATGGCACAGGTACACACACACACACACACACACACTCTAACACGTGAGCACTCTAGCATGTAAAGTGGTATTAATTGTATTATTATGGTGTTTCAGGCTCAGTTCTGTCACATCGGAGCATCACTACACACTCGGACCCCAGTCACCTTCCGCATTCCAAGCGAGCGACTGCTGTGTTTCTTCACCTTCAACCTGTTCTACGCTTTAGTTCCTCAGGCCCTCAGTTACCGCTGTATCAGCCGTCCTGCCTTCTTCATCAGCAAAACCCAACAAAGCCAGGCTGACTGACCCTCCCTACAGCATACCCACAGAACTAGCCCTTCTACAGCATCCCCTTAGAACTGACCTTTCCATAACATCCCCTCAGGACTGACCCTCCTACAGCGTCCCCACAGAACTGACCCTCCTACAGTGTCCCCTCAGGACTGACCCTCCTACAGCATCCCCACAGAACTAACCCTCCTACAGTGTCCCCTCAGGACTGACCCTCCTACAGCGTCCCCACAGAACTGACCCTCCTACAGTGTCCCCTCAGGACTGACCCTCCTACAGCGTCCCCACAGAACTGACCCTCCTACAGTGTCCCCTCAGGACTGACCCTCCTACAGCGTCCCCACAGAACTGACCCTTCTACAGCGTCCCCACAGAACTGACCCTCCTAGTGTCCCCTCAGAACTGACCATCCCTAGAGCACCCCAACAGAACTAACCCTCTTACACCATTCCCTCAGGACTGACCCTCCTACAGCATCCCCACAGAACTGACCCTCCCGTAATATCCCCTCAGGACTAAATGGCTATCTGTCCATGTTTGTGTGCAATATCTACAATTTTTTTTAAAAATCTTTCTTGTCACACAAATGCACGTCAATTGGTTTCAGATCTTTTGTAGATACTCACGAACATTAGATAATGTTGAGACTCTTAAAGGTGACATTACTAATCTGAGGAGTTTCATCAATGTGAAATTATTTCAGTCCACATAACTCCTGGGAATTCATGTTTACAACATGCACAAAAACATCACTGCCTATAATAAACGTTGAGTTTTATGACCTTCAGAAGATAAAAACGAATGAGTTTTGCTTTCTTTCTCTTTACACACCCATCCTGTTTACACAAGTACTGCCTAATTCATGGTGCAGCAAAATAGCACTAAATATCAGAAAATCTAAGATAAAAAGAATTCACACTCTGAGGTGTTGTACGTAAAAAGGTCAGCGCTCTCCTTGGGCTGAACCCCCGAAAAACTGTGGACCCCAAACACCCCCCCCCACCCTACACACACACACAAAAACACCTGTCAGTACTGGTACCAGTTCATTTCTAACACCGGCATCTGGACTGACCGCAGGCCTGGTTCCATGGCACCCCCTGGTGTCAGATGTGTGAGTGGGAGTGTGTAGTGAGACTCGGCAGACCTGAAGCTGTGCATTCCAACAAATTTATTCTGTAAAAGTCTTGTGAATAAACAGGAAAACAGTTTACAGTGAACTACAAACGTTGAAAATGTAAGATAGAACTGTAACGAGCAATAACAAAGATAAAGAGGGGCAAAAAATCTACACCGATGATCTCTATGTCCTGATTTCACTCACTGACAGGCATGTCGGAGTTAACAAGGGGCGGGGCTTACAGCGAATTCCATCAGCCAATCAGTAGACTCGATTGTGTGACATCACCAAGATTTTTTTTTATTCTTTGGCTTGACGCTCGAGTGTAGTTGTGTGATATAACAGGAAGTTGGCTGCGTGTACCAACAGCCTCCTGAATGATGTCATAGGATCACTTTAAGCTCCGCCCACACTGCCACAGAAACACATGTCGTGCGACTGAATCAGGACGTGCGAATGCGCTAACACTTACCACAGATGTGTCATCTACCATCATCAAAAATAAATAGAATATATTCTTTATATAAACACAGATCAGGAAGTAAAAGAGCGTCTTGGGGTCAGTGACGACGAAGCGCTAAACGCTAGGAGACGCTTCCTGCCTCAGACTTAGCGCTAATCTCCGAGCAATGTTCTATCTTACAGAATTAATAGGACAGACAGCATGCCACTAAAGAGCTAAGAAACAAGCGAGCGCACAGACACAGGAACCAGGATTCACTTTATTTATATAAAAAACAAACAAACAAACAAACAAAAAAAAAAGAGCATTAATCCGTTAGCGTGGTCCCGAATTCTACAGCAACATGAACTCCACCCATCAACAGTGTCTTACTGAATACCACTACTTATACTTATCACTCTGTCTGTCTGTCTATCAGTCACTCACCGGTTTATACACACAGCATGGACAGGGCCAAAGGTCAGAGGGTAAAAGATCAAAGAAGAGACTGCTATAAATGTCAGGTAAAAGGTCAGAGTTTGCCTGAAAGGTCAGTTTAGGGTTACAAGTAATAAAATTAAAGTGAAAGGTCAAAGGTTAGTGTCAGCAAGAAACATGAGAAGCTTTAGGGTAAAGACCCTGGGCTGAAAGGTCAGAGGTTAGGTGTACGGGATCAGGCTAGGGTCATTTAGGAAAAGTTATTGAAAGAATTCAGGGTTTAAGATGAAAGGTCAAGGCTGGGGTCAGAGATAGGAGTTTCAGTTTAAGGGGAAGTTTTAGAAAAAGGGTTACAGAGGTCAGAGTTCATGAAGAATGAAAACAGTAATAGGGTGAACGGTCAGTGTTAGGGTTAATGATTAGGGTTTAGAGTAAGGGGTCAACGTTATGGTCAAATCTAAGGGAGAGCAAGAAAAAAGTTAAAAGGTTAGGGTAGGGTTCAAAGGTCAGAGCTTACACTTAATGGGTAGTGTTAAAGTAAAAGCTTATGGAAGGGCAGCAGAACATGACCAGTGTTATGGTGAAGGGTCAAAGTTAGAGGCTAGGGCAGTTAGGGTTTAGTATTAAAAATCAATGTCTAAAATGAAAAGGTCAGGGTAAAGGTCAGGGTCCAGGAGAACAGTCAGGGGTCAGGGTGAAAAGTCAGGGTTCAGGGGAAAGGATAGGGTTGAGGGTGAAAGGTCAGGGGGAGTGAAGAAGAGAGAGTGGGCTGGTTTCCAGGTGAAGACTCCAGCTATAACAGCTACAGCTAGAACATCACACTAAACTGATGACTATATTACATCTGATAAAGTGTTAGTTAACACTGCACATTAAAGGGGCGGTAAGCAACATTCCAGCTGAATCCACACTCAACACAAGAAGAACAAAAACACGGCTTCATCAGATCCACTGCATGTGTAATGGAGAAGAAGACTTACCGCCCCTTTAATTCTAGTGCTTTAGCTTCAGCTTGGCTCTGTTGATGAGACGTGGATGAATTTCTCTGGACTTCTGGACTTCAGATTATTTTCTGATGGTGATTTTATAATAACAATGTTTTTTTTCTTTTCTTTTTTTATTTTGATGATGTCAAAGCGAGTTACATTTCCAACATCACACAACAAACCACAACATGATCAGATCTGCTTCAGGATCTAATGTTCCTCTCGCAGCAGCTGGTTCTGCTGGAACACACACACACACACACACACACACACACACACCAGTCAGGTTTATGATATATAACATTTTATACAGCTGTAATAACAGTGTAATGGTCTAGTGTTTAATCAGGACATGAGGCAGATAACGAGAACCGAATAACTGATGAAGTGATGACTGAAAAACAGTCAGAGAGACAGACAGTCAAACAGGCAGACAGACAGGAAGTCAGAGAGACAGACAGTCAAACAGGCAGACAGACAGGAAGTCAGAGAGACAGACAGTCAAACAGGCAGACAGACAGGAAGTCAGAGAGACAGACAGTCAAACAGGCAGACAGACAGGAAGTCAGAGAGACAGTCAAACAGGCAGACAGTCAGAGAGACAGTCAGTCAGACAGACATACCCCTGGACACGTCTTCTTGTCTGAGTTCTGCAGGTCGTTATCGTTGTCTCTTTTCTCCTCGTCTTCTTTTCCGTCCTTCTCCTCTTCCTCCTCAGCAGAGCATTTCCTGGACAGCTTCGACTTCTGAAACACACACACACACACACACACACGATTACAGTCTGGTGGTTTATTAATAACGATTCTAATAATAAAACAATAACAGTAACAATAATAATAATAATAAAATCTTTTTCCCATCTACACTCTGCCCCCCAAACAAAAAATGGTACGCTCCACTCCCATCCTCACAGAACATGGAATGCATGTTGCTAGGCAACAGTTGCTATGTGGAGTGGGAGTGTGTTATGAGGCACAGGGAACCAGGGGCTGCAGCTCTGACACACATTCAGGTGCAGCAGGTTCTGGGTCCTCACGGCTCTGATTAACCCTGCGCTGGTCATCATCACCACACTGCACCCAGGACCATCACCTGACCTCTGTCTTATACTGGACACACACCAGGGTCAGTTATTATAGCACCTTCTCAGAGCGGTGGAACAGAACACTACCTCACATTTGTGCACAGCTGGGAGACACAAGCTCCGCCTTTTCTCACCTGAGATCCGCCCACTGCTCAGGTGAACCTTTTCTCTGGTCACCTGTTCTCATGTTTGCTTCACAACTTTTCCTAAATACAGGTGAGTCTCTCCTCCTTAGCCTAGCTCCACCCCTTTATCACCTGAACTACAGCTGAGTGTCAGTTCTTGGGTAACCCCACCCCTTCTTCAAGGAAGTCCTCCCCCTTTTACAGGATAATGTTAAGTTAACCCTCTTTCTTACCTAGCTGCCCCATTCTGAGGTAAACAGAAGGAATGAAAATGAGCTCCATTCACAGAGTTTGTTGTTAACCACACCCCTTTCTCAGGTGAGATAATGGTAAGCTTTTCTCTAAATAAGTTCCGCCTCCCTTCAATGTAAGCCCTGCTTCTTCCTTAGAGACTAGATTGTAAATGTTAATAAAAACAGAGGTGATGCATCAGGTCATACCTTTAAGGACGCTGTCTTTTTCCGTTTGGATCCGACCTTTTCACCCTTCACCTTTCCTTCCTCTTCCTCTCCGATGGATTCACCTTCCTCACCCTCACTGCTGCCGTCTGCTGCATCAGCCCCCTCCCCCTCCGACCAGCTCTGCTGCTGCACGCTCTGTACACACACACACACACACACACACACACTTCACTATACAGTCCACATAAACACTGTATCCACAGTGGCCGTGTTCTAAACCATACACCAGATGAGGTTCAAGATGATAAAGATGAAAGGGTGTGTGAGTAACAGCGCCCTCTGGTGGAGAACCTTCATTCTGCCTGCTGGAGAACTTGGACATAATTACAACTCAATCTGTTATTATTGTGATGTCATAAATTAGGACACACCCACTTATAGTATGATGGTAACATGAATTATGTGATCATTATAAAATATTTGTGAGGTTCATATCCACACTTAATTAGCGATTAAGTGTGTGTGTATGTGTGTGTGTGTGTGTTCATGGGCCTGTGATTAAAACCCTGAGTTGATTTAACCTCTGAAGTGCAAACACCACATTGTTTGTGTTCATCCCATCACATTCCTGTGGACATTTAAAGGTTCAAACTGAATCACACACACACACACACACACACACACACGACATCACGGTGTGACTAATAAATGATTTAAAGGCACTTCCCAAAAGTAAATCTTGATGTCTGAAATGAGAGATGAGCTCAGACATTAATAATAGTATTAAAACCTTAAAATACAATTCCAAAGAAAGAAAGAAAGAAAGAAAGAAAGAAAGAAAGAAAGAAAGAAGGAAGCTACTGTTCACTGCACACTGCACTGTTTAATCCCATAATGCACCACTACAGGGATTGTACAGGCCATGACCCATACTGACCGTGAAATACCCAGAATGCACTGCAGGGTCTGGCTTACATCTCTCTCTCTCTCTCTCTCTCTCTCTCTCTCTCTCACACACACACACACACATACCTGGTAGCCAGTGAACTTGACTCCGGGGTTGTTCTCGATCTCCCACAGTCCCTCATTGAAGCCTTTCCTCTTATTCGACTTGCCAAACTTTTCTTTATACTCTTTATATGGCAGCAGATCTTTAGGGCCGAGGAACGCACTGGAGAACACACACACACACACCAGAACATGTACAAGTTAGCAGCTGGTCATGTTACTGAGAAACATCTCCTTCACCACACACATACTGACACTGGAGACTCCTTACACACATCATACACACACACACACCTCACAGAAAGTTCTAATAACATTAATAACATTGTTATTACACACTCCTTCACTCTAATATTCAGTGTTGGTGTTAATGTGACTGAAGAAAAACGGAAAATGTTCCATTAGTGTTAAATGACATTCAACTCATGCTAGTTCATGTGAATGCTAAAAGCTAGCATGGAATAAAACCTTTGCATGATGCTAACTACTGTTCTTATTATTCATTAGCATGCTAAATGTTAGCTGACATGGCTAGTACAGTTTCATTATTAAATAATGAAGCTTTCCTTAACACACACACACACTTACGTTTCATGGGTGCCAAAGAAGAAGATAGGATATTTATTAGCAGGAGGCTTCACAGCTCCCTCTGGAAGCTCATCAATCTGCAGCCAATCAGAAAACAGCAGAGATTATCCCTGACCAATCAGAGCAGAGTAAACATTACACACACATATTTCCTGACCAATCAGAGCAGAGTAAACATTACACACACACACACACACAAATATAAACACACACACACATCTTTCCTGACCAATCACGGCAAATTATTTACGCTTCTCTATAGAACCTTCATACGCTAATTATTATTATTATAAGTAGAATGACCTCACTTCCTGTTTCTGCTGTGTGTGTGTATAAACTGGTCAGGATTCAGACAGTAAATCTGTGTTTTTAACACGGAAAGATGTCCAGAACACACAATGTCCAGGTAGTGTCATTCAAATCCTGTTGCTAGGCAACTGGGAAGTTAGCTTCAGGAGTTCCTTACTGCACCTTCAATGCTAGCTGTGAATGGCCTTAGAGGTCACATGTGACGCTAACGATGAAAAGATTTGTGTGATGTAGCATTGATCCTGGACATGGAGGACTTATATATAGGACTGGGATAAAATGAGTGTAACCGAGTTCATCCGATCACACACACTTCCTGAGGTCAGACACGCTGCCCAGAGACCACCAGGGTCAGAAGGGGACGGCTTCGGCTCCACGTGATGAAGTGGCGTGTTAGACATACTGCATTGCAACCAAGAGTGGGAGGGGCCAAGCTTTCATTGACTAATTTCTTTATTTATGTTTCTATAAACAGAACCAACTTTACATACTCAGGCAAGGAAGCAAGAAAAACAGGATAGGGCTTAACACACACACACACACACACACACACACACACACACACACACACCTCAGTGTTTGTTTCTTAAACAAAGGATTAATAATTAAAGATTAAATATAGAGTGGAGCTGGTGGATTTTATTCCAGAATATTCCGGATATAAATATACATAAGGTGTCTCTGATAGGTGCAGAAGGGGGTGTGTCTCTTCGTTTGGAAGGAAGGGGGGTGTGGCACGACAGGGGGCGGGTCCTACGAGGACGCAGTTCCTTTACTGCACCTTTAATGCGTTTATGTGAATAGTGTTGAATACGAGTGTGTAGCTGACCTGTGTGTGAGAGCTAAACTGTGTGTGTGTGTGTGTGTGAGAGAGAGCTAAACTGTGTGTGTGTGTGTGTGTGTGTGTGAGAGAGAGCTAAACTGTGTGTGTGTGTGTGTGAGAGAGAGCTAAACTGTGTGTGTGTGTGTGTGTGTGTGTGCTTTCAAAGAAACGCACACGAAGGTGTTAGAGTTATGACGCAGTTGTGACCCTGTATCAGTAAGCGGCTGTAAAACCTGACCACTAAATCCCTGTCCAGATGCACCATGAGGAGAACCAACACCTCCCTCGTGTCCGCCGTGTCTGACCACAAGCTCTCAATCCGACAGAAATAAAAAGGATGTGAGGGACAGGCGGAACGCGCTAACTAGGCTAATGTGTTAGCAAAGCGCCTTCAGATCACAGCGTAAACAACAGCGGTCAGGATCGATATATCGGTCTGCGGTTCGATTGTGGTGTTAAAATCGTGTGTGTGTGTGTGTGTGTGTGTTACATCAAGCTGAAGGTGGAGAAAAGGCACTAAAGCGAAGGGCGGAAATTCGAAGAAAAACAAGCGAAGACACACACACACACACACACACACACAGACCTGAGAGGCAACAGCGCCATTGCCTTACACACACACACACACACACACACAAAGGACACAAAATGGACCTGGAAACCCGTTTTAATACCGAATTGGCTTCGTTTCCGAGCTGAGGGAATAAAATGGCGGGCCTAAGAGCCGGAGCGGAGCAGCGGGGCGTCGTGGCTCTCGCTGCCGGACTCGGAGAGCAGGAGCGCGGCTCGGCTCGGTACTCACCCTCGCGGGCCAGTGCGGGTAGCCCTTCATCTTGGCGAAAACCAGATCTCCGGCTTTATAGTCGCGGGGTCGCGGCCGAGCCATGGCGCGCGCTCGGGGGAAAAACACCCAAAATGTCACAAATGTCACCACGCGATTCTTGCACGCGCGCGGAAATCTCCCACCATCAATAACGGAAATAAATAATGAAGAGAGAGAGAGAGAGAGAGAGAGAGAGAGAGAGAAAAGGCCCGGGAATGAAAAAAAAACACCTCACACACACTCAGCACACCACAACACACTCCTCTTCTTCTTTCTTTCTTTCTTTCTTTCTTCCTTTTCCTTCTGTCTCTCCCTCTCTGTTCAAAACCCAAATATGTGTGAAGGTCAACAGAGCAAAAATCCCATCCAGCGCCTCCGAGGATGGAGAGAGAGAGCAACGCCGCGATCTGAGTGTGTGCGTGTGTGTGAGTGAGTGCGCGCGCGCGCGCGTTAATGAAGTCCTGCGTAAATATGAAACTGAAAATGTGACCCCTGTTCGCGCGCAAAAATCTGGCGCGCAATGCTGTTTTTTTTTTTTTTAATCCCGGTGGTTTATGCCGGCGCGCGCGCGCGCGCACACACACACACACACACCTGAAGACATGGAATATTGAACTGAACATACACACCAGTGAAGTGAGAAACACTCAGGGTTTGGACAATAGAACTGAAACACCGGGGATGACCGTGTTGGAGGTCTCGTGCCTACATCTCCTCAGCCTGCTGGACAAACTTCACTGAGTCCATGTTCTGGGCAGTCTGGACAGTGTGTGAAGGTTGCATGAGCAGAGCAGTAGCATGGCTGTACAGTGAAGATTGCTCTCCACACCACACAGTGGGAGAAATACCAGAGTTCAGAAGAGGACAGATTGTTGGTGTGTGTCTCGCTGGAGCGTCTCTGACCAGGTCAGTGAGTCTTTGTGGTGTCTCGAGAGCCACGGTGTCCAGGATAACGTCAGCACACCAGCACGAACCAACCACGTCCAACAGGAGTCACTGTCCATACTGTGTGAAAGGGACATCTGGGTACTAACCATGGACTGTATCCAAAAACCTGCTTCACAGTGTCGATATTCATGGTCAGGCTGCTATAGCCAAACCTTTGGTCAATCATGTCAACGCCAATGATGCCAGCAGCGGGAATCTAGAAAACCAGACCATTCTGGAGGACCATGTGGAACACTGAACCCTGTTGAGGTGTGTCAGGATGATAACACAACAACACACACCACAGGACTGGTGACAGTGTGAATGGATGAGCCTGATGGTAAAGCTGACCGTCTCCCATGACCTGCACACTCAGCTGATATGAGTATTATTCGTCCACTTCAGGTGCTTTAGAGGAGCGAGTCAGGAAACGATTTATTCCACCAGTATCACCCAGCGATCTGGACACTGTTCTGGTGACTGTGTAGGAAACGGACCTTTCATTCCCACGACGAACTTATACTGCACTGACCACAAAGAAGGTCCAACACCATGCTGATGAATTACTATGACCTAAAACCAGGCTATCAACTTCAGTGTCCAAACCCTGAACTGCTGAACACACACACATACACGCACACACACACACACACACACACACACACACACACACTACTGAACACACACTACTGAACACACACATATTTATAACACTAAACACACAAATTAATACTACTGAACACACACACACTACTGAACACACAAGTTAATACTACTGAACACACACACTACTGAACACACACACTACTGAACACACACACTACTGAACACACAAGTTAATACTACTGAACACACACTACTGAACACACACACACTACTGAACACACAAGTTAATACTACTGAACACACACACTACTGAACACACACACACTACTGAACACACAAGTTAATACTACTGAACACACACACTACTGAACACACACACACTACTGAACACACAAGTTAATACTACTGAACACACACACTACTGAACACACACATTTATACCACTGAACACACACACACTACTGAACACACATTTATACCACTGAACACACAAATTAATACTACTGAACACACACACACTACTGAACACACACATTTATACCACTGAACACACAAATTAATACTACTGAACACACACACGCTACCGAACACACACATATTTATACACTGAACACACAAATTAATACTACTGAACACACACACACTACTGAACACACAAGTTAATACTACTGAACACACACACTACTGAACACACACACTACTGAACACACACATTTATACCACTGAACACACAAATTAATACTACTGAACACACACATTTATACCACTGAACACACACATTTATACCACTGAACACACACATATTTATACCACTGAACACACACATATTTATACCACTGAACACACAAATTAATACTACTGAACACACACATTTATACCACTGAACACACAAATTAATACTACTGAACACACACACACTACTGAACACACACATTTATACCACTGAACACACAAATTAATACTACTGAACACACACACGCTACCGAACACACACATATTTATACACTGAACACACAAATTAATACTACTGAACACACACACACTACTGAACACACAAGTTAATACTACTGAACACACACACTACTGAACACACACACTACTGAACACACACATTTATACCACTGAACACACAAATTAATACTACTGAACACACACACACTACTGAACACACACATTTATACCACTGAACACACAAATTAATACTACTGAACACACACACACTACTGAACACACACATTTATACCACTGAACACACAAATTAATACTACTGAACACACACACGCTACCGAACACACACATATTTATACCACTGAACACACAAATTAATACTACTGAACACACACACACTACTGAACACACACATTTATACCACTGAACACACAAATTAATACTACTGAACACACACACACTACTGAACACACACATATTTATACCACTGAACACACAAATTAATACTACTGAACACACACACGCTACCGAACACACACATATTTATACCACTGAACACACAAATTAATACTACTGAACACACACATGCTACTGAACACACACATATTTATACCACTGAACACACAAATTAATGTTACTGAACACACACACTACTGAACACACACATATTTATACCACTGAACACACAAATTAATGTTACTGAACACACACACTACTGAACACACACATATTTATACCACTGAACACACAAATTAATGTTACTGAACACACACACACTACTGAACACACACATATTTATACCACTGAACACACAAATTAATGTTACTGAACACACACACTACTGAACACACACATATTTATACCACTGAACACACAAATTAATGTTACTGAACACACACACACTACTGAACACACACATATTTATACCACTGAACACACAAATTAATACTACTGAACACAGACACACTACTGAACACACATATTTATACCACTGAACACAAATTAATACTATTGAACACACACACTACTGAACACATATTTATACTACTAAACACACACACTACTGAAAACACACCACTGAACACTCACACACAAATTTATACTACTCAATACATACACACCACTGAACACATAAATTTATAAACACACACATATACTACTGAACACACATATTTATACTACTGAACACACACAAATTTATACTACTGAAGACAGACACACACTACTGAACACACAAATTTATACTACTGAACGCACACACACTACTGAATACACACATACAAATTTATACTACTGAACACACTGCTGAACACACAAATTTATACTACTGAACACACACTGCTGAACACACAAATTTATACTACTGAACACACACTGCTGAACACACAAATTTATACTACTGAACACACACTACTGAACACATGCAAATTTATACTACTGAACACACATTTATACTACTGAACACACACATTTAAACTACTGAACATACACTACTAAACACATATTTATTCTACTGAACACACATTTATAAACACACAAATATGTACTACTGAGCATACAATACTAAACACACACACATTTATACTACTGAATACACACACACACTACTGAACACACTTATTTATACTACTTAATATACACACAATACTGAACACACAAATTCATACTACTGAACATACATGCTTCTGAACACACACATTTCTACTATTGAACACACACAGACCATTTAACACACACATATTTATACCACTGAACACAGACACACACTACTGAACACACACACATATTTATACTGCTGAACACACACAGACCATTGAACACAGATATTTATACCACTGAACACAGACAAACACTACTGAACACACACACGTATTTATATACTGAACACACACACACTTCTGAACACACACACATATTTATACTACTGAACACACACTACTGAACACACACACACATTTGAACACACACACATTTATACTACTGAACACACACACTACTGAACACACACACTTCTGAACACTCACACACATTTATACTACTGAACATAAACACACACACATTTATACTACTGAACACAAACACACTACTGAACACACACAATTATTTATACTGCTGAACACACATTCATACTACTGAACACACATTTATAAACACATGCATATTTATACAACTGAAGACACACCCTACTAAACACACACACAAATTTATACTACTGAACACACACACTACTGAACACACACACTACTGAACACACAAATTTATACTACTGAATACACACATTTGTACTACTGAACACACACTACTGAACACTCACACAAATTTATACTACTGAACACATTTATACTACTGAAAAAACATACACTACTAAACACACACATACAAATTTATACTACTGAACCCACACACTACTGAACATACACACACATATTTGTACTACTGAGCACACGTTTTTAGTATTGAACATACACACACTACTGAACACACACAAATCTATAAACACACATATTTATACTACTGAACCCACACACTACTGAACATACACACACATATTTGTACTACTGAGCACACGTTTTTAGTATTGAACACACACACTACTGAACACACACAAATCTATAAACACACATATTTATACTACTGAACCCACACACTACTGAACATACACACACATATTTGTACTACTGAGCACACGTTTTTAGTATTGAACATACACACACTACTGAACACACACAAATCTATAAACACACATATTTATACTACTGAACCCACACACTACTGAACATACACACACATATTTGTACTACTGAGCACACGTTTTTAGTATTGAACACACACACACTACTGAACACACACAAATCTATAAACACACATATTTATACTACTGAACCCACACACTACTGAACATACACACACATATTTGTACTACTGAGCACACGTTTTTAGTATTGAACACACACACACTACTGAACACACACAAATCTATAAACACACATATTTATACTACTGAACACACACACTACTGAACACACACATTTATAAATATACACATTTATACAACTGTCACAGGCGCACCGGACTCCACCCCTCGACAGCACACTCACTCACTCAAATTTTAATTGAGTTCACCTGCACCTTGTTCTCTGTGCACACACTCCCCTATTTATTCACCACTTTTTCACCCCTTCCTCATCTGGTCTCACATGTAGACACTGACTCGCTAGCCATAGCATTAGCTATAGTCTAAAGCATTCCCGTACAGCTTTAACTCCGCTATTCCTGCCTTTCTGATCATTTCCCCATTGCCACACACCTCCGCGTGACCATCTCATCTTGGTTCCATCAGCCTCCATCTTCCAGTCGCCGTGGGTGCCAAGCTGAGTATTCCCCTCTTTCCTTTTCCACCCGCTTTCTGTGTTCCTCAAAAAACATACCCCTTCTACAGGCGCTGGCCCCATTCAACAGCTGGTCAGCATGCTGCAAAGAGTGCTCCCTGCTCTACAGGAGACCACCGCATCTCAGGCTGCTGCCGCCGCACAACCCACCTCGGCACTTATCGTGCCGCCTGGATAGGAAAGCATGAGCTCTGCCAGTCCCATGGTCACTCCCTCACCCTACTCTGATTCGGCAGAAGACTGCAGTGGCTTCCTGCTGCAATGCTCCCTCACGTTGGAGATGCAACCCCACCGCTATCCAATGGAAAGAGCTAAAATCGCCTTCATCATCTCCCTGAAAGCGCTCCGTTGGGCCGACTCTCTCTGGCAGCAGAACGGCCCGGCTCTCAGCTCTCTCGAATCCTTCACCGCTCATTTCCGAGAAGTGTTCAGCAAGTCATTAGGAGATGACACGGCGGGTGAGCACCTCTATCATCTGAGGCAAGGTAAAGACTCCATTTATGATTACACTCTGCACTTCCGTACTCTAGCTGCTGCCAGTGGGTGGAACGAGCATTCCCTGCTAACCACCTACAGACAGGGATTAGAGCCGGGACTTCGTCTACAACTAGCCACTGTAGATGATATGGTGGGGTTGGAATCCTTCATACAGAAGACCATTCAAGTCGCGGTATGCAGGACGCGCTATATGGAAGGCCAATGGGTTCAGGATTCCTTAAACTGCTACCACCAACCAGAGAAGGATTTCCCCTCTCCAGAACCAGTCGCAGAACCTCGAAATCAGTTAAAACCACTCACTACTCCTGTTGAACTGACTACTGGCACTCAATTTATTACAGTTCCTGCACTCCTTGACTCTGAGTCAGCGGGAAACTTCATCTCCGCCGACCTCTTTCACCAACTGGGCCTCAGAAAGAGCACAAACCCCATCCAATACCGGATCCACTCCATCACCGGTAGCCCTCTAGGACAGGGAAAGATCCATCACTCTGTAGGGCCCATCTGCATGAAGGTTGGCGCCCTGCACTCTGAAGACATCCACTTCCTGGTTCTGGAGAGGTCCACTTCGGCGATTGTACTTGGGCGTCCCTGGCTCGTGGAACACACTCCTACCATCTCCTGGGCCACCGGTGAGGTTCTGAAGTGGGGAGAGGGATGTTTCCACAGATGTTTTCCCAATCTTCTCCTCCAGGCTCTTGAATCTCTCTCTTTATCTCTCCAGTCTACGTCCATTGAAAGCCCCCATCTACAACAACTCCTGTCCATTCCTCCTCAGTACTCAGACTACAGGGATGTGTTCTGCCCTTGCCAGGCATCCCAACTGCCTCCGCATCGACCATGGGACTGTGCCATCGACCTCCTTCCCGATGCCCCAGTACCCAAAGGCAAAGTCTACTCTCTGTCACTACCGGAACATCAGGCTATGGAAGACTACATCCAAGAAGCACTTAAGCAGGGCTACATTCGGCCATCGAAGTCCCCGGCGGCCTCCAGTTTCTTCTTCATGGCCAAGAAGGATGGCGGACTCTGTCCCTGCATTGACTACCGTGCTCTCAACCAGGTAACAGTGAAATATCGATATCCCCTTCCACTCGTCCTAGCGGCTCTTAAGCAGCTTAGAGGGGCCCGGATCTTCACCAAGCTGGATCTCTGCAGCGCATACCACCTGATCCGGATCCGGGAAGGGGATGAGTGGAAGACTGCATTCGTGACTCCCATGGGTCACTACGAGTACCTCGTAATGCCGTACGGCCTAGTCAACGCCCCCTCGGTCTTTCAAGGCTACATGAATGAGTTGTTCCATGAGTACCTCCACCACTTCATCCTGGTCTATATTGATGACATCCTGGTGTACTCACGGAACGAGGCCGAGCACGTTTACCACGTTAGAACCGTTCTCCAAACCCTCCGGCAACACCACCTCTACTTCAAAGCTGAGAAGTGCTCTTTCCATCTCCGATCCACCGGCTTCTTAGGTTATGTCATTAGCCCCGATGGCATCAAGATGGAAGAGGGTAAGGTGGAAGCCATCACCTCCTGGCCAGTTCCCACCACCGTGAAGGAGCTACAAAGGTTCCTCGGCTTTTCCAGCTTCTACCAGAGGTTCATTAGAGGCTACAGTTCTGTCGTTGCCCCCTCACAAATCTCCTCCAGAAGGGACCCAAGACCCTCCAGTGGGCCCTTGAAGCCGATCGAGCCTTTAACCTCCTGAAGCGTCTGTTCACCTCAGCACCACTCCTGATTCATCCAGACCCGGATCTCCCCTTCATAGTGGAGGTGGATGCTTCTACCACCGGGGTGGGGGCAGTTCTGTTGCAAGAGCACGGTAGTCCAGCATGTCTCCATCCATGTTCTTACTTCTCTAAGAAGCTCTCCGCCTGCGAACAAAACTACGATGTAGGGAACAGAGAGTTGCTGGCTATCAAGTTAGCCTTGGAGGAGTGGAGACACTGGTTGGAGGGAGCACGTCACCCATTCACAGTCATCACCGACCACAAGAACCTTCAATACCTGCGTGATGCCAAACGACTTAACCCACATCAGGCCCAGTGGGCTCTGTTCTTCACCCGGTTTGACTTTAAGGTCACCTATCACCCGGGGGGCAAGAACATTAAAGCGGACGCTCTTTCCCGCCTCCACTCTCCGGATGCTCCCTCCAAACAGCCTATACTGCCCCCTAGCATGCTGCTTTCTCCGATTCAGTGGGGATTGGAAGACGAAATCGCATCAGCCAATGTCTCCGAGCCGACCCCTTCTGGATGTCCTCCCAACCTCACTTACATTCCATCATCCCTCTGTCAACCCCTGATTCAGTCGGCTCACTCCTTCCTGGGTACTGGGCATCCTGGCATCAGTCAGACTCTCTTGCTCCTGCAAGACAAGTACTGGTGGCCGGATCTGGCATCGGATGTCAGAAGGTACGTCAGGGGCTGCCAGGAGTGTGCCATGGCCAAAACCCCTAGGCATCTCCCATCCTGTAAGCTGGTGCCATTAGCCATTCCTCAACGCCCCTGGTCACACCTAGGAATAGACTTCATCACAGATCTACCTGCCTCAGACGGTCACACCTGCATCCTGGTGGCAGTGGATCGGTTTTCTAAAGCTTGCCGCCTTATCCCTCTAAAAGTCCTCCCCACAGCCTTAGAGACCGCCAAAAGTCTATTCCAACACCTGTTCCGGAACTTCAGCATACCAAAAGACATTGTCTCGGACCGAGGGCCCCAATTCGTGTCCCGAGTCTGGAAAGCCTTCTTCCACCGCCTAGGTGTGATGATCAGCCTGACCTCTGGCTATCATCCCCAGTCCAACGGCCAGACTGAGCAGAAAATTCAGGAGGTCAGTCGATACTTGCGGACTTTCTGCCACCACCAGCAAGACTCCTGGCACCGCTTCATCCCATGGGCCGAGTATGCACAGAACTCCCTTCGTCAGGCTACTACTGGTCTAACTCCCTTCCAGTGCATACTCAGTTACCAACCTCCGCTGTTCCCCTGGTCAGATGAACCCTCCACAGTACCCTCAGTCCAACACTGGTTCCAGCAGAGCGAGAGAGTCTGGAACTCCACCCATCAGAGGCTGCAGCAGGCTGTGAACCGCCATAAACAACTGGCAGACACCCGCAGGACCGACGCACCCCAGTATCAACCGGGGCAAAAGGTCTGGCTATCGACCCAGGACATCAGGCTGCGTCTGCCCTGTAAGAAGCTCAGCCCCAAATTCATCGGGCCATTCACCATCACCGAACTGGTTAACCCTGTCACTGTTAAACTCCAACTACCTCCTCATTATAAAATTCACCCTACGTTTCATGTTTCCCTCCTCAAACCTTTTGTTTCACCTGTTTCTCCTTCTCCCTCCACAGAGTCTGGTGCTGCCGCTGATCCCCCTCTCCCTATGGTGGTCGAGGATGCCTCTGTGTATACGGTCCAGAAGATCCTGAGATCCCAGCGTCGTGGTGGCCGTCTCGAATACCTTGTCGCCCGGGAGGGGTATGGGCCAGAGTAAAGATCGTGGGTTCCCCGGGGAGACATTCTGGATCCCAATCTCCTTGAGGATTTCCACACGCACCACCCTAAATGCCCAGCCCCGCGTGGTCGAGGTCGTCCACCGCGCCGCCAACGGTTTCGGTCCTCAGGAGCGGACCATGGAGGGGGGGGTCTGTCACAGGCGCACCGGACTCCACCTCTCACCAGCGCACTCACTCACCCGAATTTTAATTGAGTTCACCTGCACCTTGTTCTCTGTGCACACACTCCCCTATTTATTCACCACTTTCTCACCCCTTCCTCGTCTGGTCTCACATGTAGACGCTGACTCATAGCATTAGCTATAGTCTAAAGCATTCCGGTATAGCTTTAACTCCGCTATTCCTGCCTTTCTGATCATTTCCCCATCGCCACATACCTCCTTCCTCCGTGTGACCATCTCATCTTGGTTCCATCAGCCTCCATCTTCCAGTCACCTTGTGTGCCAAGCTGAATATTCCCCTCTTTCCTTTTCCACCTGCTTTCTGTGTTCCTCAATAAACATCCCCCTTCTGGGGTTTAACTACTCCATTTGTCTCTGGTGTTTGTGACAACAACTAAACACACACACAAATTTATACTACTGAACACAGACACACCCTATTGAACACACACATCTTTAGACTACTGAAGACACACACTACTGAACACACGCACACATATTTATACTACTATAAACAAACAAACATGTTTATACTATTGAACACACACACTACTGAACACACACATACAAATTCATACTACTGAACACACACCCTACTAAACACACACACTACTGAGCACATGCACATTTATTCTACTGAACACACATTTATACTACTGAACACACTACTGAAAACACACATTACTGAACACACATTTATAAACACACAAATATGCACTACTGAACACACAATACTAAACACACACTACTGAACACACATTTATTCTACTGAACAAACACACTACTGAACACACATTTATACTACTGAACAGACACTACTGAACACACACTACTGAACACATACATATTTATACTACTGAGCACAAATACTACTGAACATACACACACATATTTGTACAACTGAGCACACATTTTTAGTATTGAACACACACAAATTTATAAACACACATATTTATACTACTGAACACACACACTACTGAAAACACATTTATAATCATACACATTTATACAACTAAACACACACAAATTTATACTACTGAACACAGACACACCCTACTGAAGACACATATTTATACTACTGAAGACACACACTACTGAACACACAGACATTTATACTACTATAAACAAACAAACAAACACACATGTTTATACTATTGAACACACACACTACTGAACACACACATACAAATTCATACTACTGAACACACACCCTACTAAACACACAGACTACTGAGCACATGCACATTTATTCTACTGAACACACACACTACTGAACACACACACATTTATACTACTGAACACACACACACTACTGAACATGCACAAATTTATAAACACACATTTACACTACTGAACACAGTACTGAACACACACATTTATAAACACACATATTAATTAACTGAACATGCACACTACTAAACACACATTTATACTACTGAACACACACACATATTCATACTACTGAACACAAACACACATTTATACTACTGATCACAGACACCCACTACTGAACACACACACACTGCTGAACACTCTCACACACAAATTTATAATACTGAACACACACATTACTGAACACACATGCACACATATTTATACTACCGAACACACACAAAATTATACTAATGAACACACACATTAGTGAACATACACATTACTGAACAAACACAAATTTATACTACTGGACACACACACACTGCTGAACACACACACATTTATACAAATGTACACGCACACTACTAAACACACACACACACACACACAAACTTATACTACTGAACACAGAGACACTACTGAACACACAAATATTTATACTACTGAAGACACACAACACTATTGAACACATATTTATTAGGGCTGTCGATCGATTAAAATATTTAATCGTGATTAATCGCATGATTGACATGAGTTAACTCGCGATTAACTGCAATTTAATTGCACATTCCTATCCATTCTGAATGTACCTTAAATTAATACTTTTTTAGTTTTTAATACTTTAATCAACATGGGCGTGGACAAATATTGAAATGTATGTTGTTTATTATTAGTGAAACCATATTCAACATAGAGCATGAAGACTAGACATGTTTCAGAGTTCACAGATATTTTTTTTTCATGTCTATTAAACATATGAACAAAAGAACATAGAAAACAACGACTTCTTCCTTTGCACTGAGCGATTTACTGACACAAACATGCAAAGTGTACATTTATTACTGAAACCACCTTAAATATAGAGCATAAAGAACATAGACATGTTTTCAAATAACTTGTTCATGACAAACACATGAAGAAAAGAACAGAACACAGGTTCACATTACATCTCTGCTGAAAACAATCTAGTGTTGTCTGCCTTTGGCGAGGGGCAGGAGAGGGGCAGGAGAGGGGCAGGAGAGGGGCAGGAGAGCTCTCTGTATCAGCTGTATGCTTCACCATCAAGTGATATTTTAAACTCGAGGTGCTGCGGTGAGAACTTCATTCACATCCACAATAAATGCAGACTTTTGTCTCATCAACAGAACCATCAGACATCCTTTTATATATAAAGAAGACATTTTTCTTTCTCAATTTTGGTTTGCTGCTGCGTCTCCCATTTCCCAAACTACGGGCAAGGCTGAGGGTCAAACAGAAAATGTGCGATGCGTTAATCGCGCGTTAATAAAATTAGTGCCGTTAAAATGAATTTGCGTTAACGCATTATTAACGTGTTAATTTTGACAGCCCTAATATTTATACTACTGAACACACACTACTGAACACACACACACACATTTATGCTACTGATTAAACACATATTTATACTACTGAACACACAGCACTGAACACACACATATTTATACTACTGAACACACACATACACACATATTTATACTACTGAACACACACATACACACATATTTATACTACTGAACACACTACTGAACACACATATTTATACTACTGAACACACACATACACACATATTTATACTACTGAACACACACATACACACATATTTATACTACTGAACACACACATACACACATATTTATACTACTGAACACACACATACACACATTTATACTACTGAACACACACATACATATTTATACTACTGAACACATACATACACACATATTTATACTACTGAACACACACATACACACATATTTATACTACTGAACACACACATACACACATATTTATACTACTGAACACACACATACACACATATTTATACTACTGAACACACACATACACACATATTTATACTACTGAACACACACATACACACATTTATACTACTGAACACACTACTGAACACACACATATTTATACTACTGAACACAGACACACACTACTGAACACACATTTATACTACTGAACAGACACACACTACTGAACACACATTTATACTACTGAAAACAGACACACTGTAACGTCCTGTCAGATGTGGGAGTATTAGAATCCATTCGCGGATGATGTAAAGGGCCAAAGGCTAAGATCTTGGTCGAGGTCACGGAAAAGACAGGGTCAAAAACCAGAAAGCAATGAAGAGAAAGTCAAAACCAAAACGCTAGTCCAGAAAACGAAGTCAGAAGAAAACAAGCAGGGTCATACACGAGGAAACGAGACAATCGATAAATCAAGGCTTGGCAGGTAACACTAAGGAAACAATGCTTCGCAATGTGACTGAGATAGCGTGCTGCTTTTATATGTCACTGAACCGGAAGTGAGCAGAAACAGTTAATATTCGGGCGATGGCTCCCTCTGGTGTTCAGGCCTCGTGACACACACACTAGTGAACACACATTTATACTACTGAAAACAGACACACTACTGAACACATATTTATACTACTGAACACAGACACACACTACTGAACACATATTTATACTACTGAAAACAGACATACTACTGAACACATTTATACTACTGAAAACAGACACACACTATTGAACACATATTTATACTACTGAAAACAGACACACACTACTGAACACATATTTATACTACTGAACACAGACACATATTACTGAACACATATTTATACTACTGAAAACAGACACACACTACTGAACACATTTATACTACTGAACACAGACACATATTACTGAACACACATATTTATACTACTGAACACAGACACATATTACTGAACACACATATTTATACTACTGAACACAGACACACACTACTGAACACATTTATACTACTGAACACAGACACATACTACTGAACACACATTTATACTATTGAACACAGACACACACTACTGAACATACATATTTATACTACTGAATACAGACACACACTACTGAACACATATTTATACTACTGAACACAGACACATACTACTGAACATACATATTTATACTACTGAACACAGACACACACTACTGAACACATTTATACTATTGAACACAGACACATACTACTGAACATACATATTTATACTACTGAACACAGACACACTACTGAACACATATTTATACTACTAGATGCATACTACTGAATACATTTATACTACTGAACACAGACACACACTACTGAACACATTTATACTACTGAACATACATTTATACTATTGAACACAGACACACACTACTGAACATACATATTTATACTACTGAACACAGACACACTACTGAACACATATATTTATACTACTAGATGCATACTACTGAACACATTTATACTACTGAACACAGACACACTACTGAACACATATTTATACTACTAGATGCATACTACTGAACACATTTATACTACTGAACACAGACACACACTACTGAACATACATATTTATACTACTGAACACAGACACACACTACTGAACACATTTATACTATTGAACACAGACACATACTACTGAACATACATATTTATACTACTGAACACAGACACACTACTGAACACATATTTATACTACTAGATGCATACTACTGAATACATTTATACTACTGAACACAGACACACACTACTGAACACATTTATACTACTGAACATACATTTATACTATTGAACACAGACACACACTACTGAACATACATATTTATACTACTGAACACAGACACACTACTGAACACATATATTTATACTACTAGATGCATACTACTGAACACATTTATACTACTGAACACAGACACACACTACTGAACACACATTAGGACAACATCACCTGCCTGTGACAGTGATGCCTCCCTTCCAGACGCGCTGAACGACTTCTACGCTCGGTTTGAGGCACAGAACAACACAACAGCGAGGAAGACCATCCCTCCTCCTAATGACCAGGTGCTCTGTCTCACCACGGCTGATGTGAGGAGAATTCTATGCAGAGTTAACCCACGGAAGTCTGCTGGACCAGACAACATTCCTGGCAGAGTTCTCAGGGAGTTTGCAGAGCAGCTAGCAGATGTCTTCACTGACATCTTCAACATCTTGCTGAGCAGCTCCTTCATCCCAACGTGCCTCAAGACAACGACCATCGTCCCTGTGCCAAAGAAGTCTACGGTTTCCTGCCTCAGTGACTATCGTCCCGTCGCACTCACACCAATCATGATGAAATGCTTTGAGAGGCTCGTCATGAGGCACATCAAGTCACAGCTACCACCCTTGCTGGACCCCTTGCAGTTTGCGTATCGTCCTAACCGCTCCACGGACGACGCCATCACCACAAACCTCCATCTGGCCCTCACACACCTGGACTGTAAGGACTCCTACGTTCGAATGCTGTTCATAGATTTCAGTTCAGCATTCAACACAATCATCCCTCAGCAGCTGATTAAGAAGCTGAGTCTCCTGGGCCTGAACCCCTCTCTCTGCAACTGGATCCTGGATTTCCTGACTGGGAGACCTCAGTCAGTCCGGATCGGGAACAGTATCTCCAGCACCACCACACTGAGCACTGGAGCTCCTCAGGGCTGTGTGCTCAGTCCACTGCTGGTCACTCTGCTGACTCACAACTGTGCAGCAATGCACAGCTCCAACCACATCGTCAAGTTCACCGATGACACGACCGTGGTGGGTCTCATCAGTAAGAACGACGAGTCAGCATACAGAGAGGAGGTGCAACATCTAACAGCCTGGTGCAGAGCCGACAACCTCTCCCTGAACGTCGACAAGACTAAAGAGATGGTTGTTGACTTCAGGAGAGCACAGAGTGACCATTCTCCGCTGTTCATCGACGGATCCTCGGTGGAGATCGTCAAGAGCACCAAATTCCTTGGTGTCCATCTGGTGGAGAACTTCACCTGGTCACTCAACACCAGCTCCATCACCAAGAAAGCCCAGCAGCGCCTCTACTTCCTGAGGAGGCTGAGGAAAGCCCATCTCCCTCCCCCCATCCTGACTGTGTTCTACAGAGGGACCATGGAGAGCGTCCTGAGCAGCTGCATCACTGCCTGGTTTGGGAACTGGACCGTCTCAGATCACAAGACCCTTCAGGGGACAGTGAGGACAGCTGAGAAGATCATCGGAGTCTCTCTCCCCTCTATCCCCTCTAAATATCTATGACATTTACACCACACGCTGCATCCGCAAAGCCAACAGCATTGTGGCTGACCCCACACACCCCACACACACACTCTTACACACCCCACACACCCCACACACACACTCTTACACACCCCACACACCCCTCACACACACTCTTACACACCCCACACACCCCTCACACACACTCTTACACACCCCACACACCCCACACACACACACTCTTACACACCCCACACACCCCTCCCACACACCCTTGCACACCCCCCACACCCCTCACACACACTCTTACACACCCCACACACCCCTCACACACACTCTTACACACCCCACACACCCCTCACACACACTCTTGCACACCCCTCACACACCCCTCACACACACTCTTACACACCCCACGCACCCCTCACACACACTCTTACACACCCCACACACCCCTCACACACACTCTTACACACCCCACACACCCCTCACACACACTCTTACACACCCCTCACACACACTCTTACACACCCCACACACCCCTCACACACACTCTTACACACCCCACACACCCCTCACACACACTCTTGCACACCCCACACACCCTTCACACACACTCTTACAGACCCCACACACCCCTCACACACACTCTTACACACCCCTCACACACACTCTTGCACACCCCACACACCCCTCACACACACTCTTACACACCCCTCACACACACTCTTGCACACCCCACACACCCCTCACACACACTCTTACACACCCCTCACACACACTCTTGCACACCCCTCACACACACTCTTGCACACCCCACACACCCCTCACACACTCTTCACCCTCCTGCCATCTGGGAAGAGGTACTGGAGCATTCGGGCCTCACAACCAAACTGTGTAACAGTTTCTTTCCTCAAGCCATCAGGATCCTCAACACCCGGGACTGAACTGTTCTACACTCTCTCACACACACACACTCTCACTCAGGACTGAACTGTTCTACACTCTCTCACACACACACACACACTCTCACTCAGGACTGAACTGTATATTAACTCTCTGTCTCTCTCACACACAGATACACACACACTCTCTCTTGACTGTGTGGACACACACACACACACACACACAATTTATATTGTTCATTACTTACTGCACTACCTCTACCTGTCATCTGCTGCTATAGTTATATTTGTGTTTATTCTATTTGCACTACCTCAACCGCTGCGCCACAAACGATATATGTGGTTGAAATGACAATAAAGACTCTTGAATCTTGAAATCTATACTATTGAACACAGACATACTACTGAAAACACAT
>NC_080713.1:32186198-32193698 GCF_019097595.1 Hemibagrus wyckioides
CCTGTTGCAATACCACAAAATTGTGCTGTAAATTATGTGCACTAGATGAAAAAAAGCTGCTCTGAGCCACTCGTTGAGAATTTTAGGTAGGCTCTATGAAGGCCTGTGCTTTTCCATTTACACGCAAGTGCTCACTATTAGGGTCATTTCACCATCCGGACTCATCACTGCTCCTGACCGACAGCGGTGGTGTTTGTCGGAAGGTTCCGGTGTAAATTTGGGTTCTGACTGTGTCGGTTGCGGCTCCTGACGGAGGAGAATGTGGTGTCACACCCTGGTACCTTGCACTTGTGCAGGAGCCGAAGGTGCACGGTTTTGTAGTGCGCCCTGAACGTGCCCTTGTTGCTGTAAACCTTCTGGCAGATGTGGCAGGTGATGGGTGAAGATGAGGAGTTGTTGACCTGCTGCCCGAGACTCACCGCGCTGGAATTCAACCCGTCGCAACTCTCATTCTCGTCGCTGTCCTCCAGGGGGAGCTCCTCCTCGCTGCCTGCATCCGAGTCCCAGGAAGAAGAGTGACCGCTTCCTCTGGTGCTTAGGTCCAACACGGCCTCGTCCTCCACTGGATCCTCTACGCTCTCAGAGGATTTGTTCATGGGGAACACAAGGTGCATGCGGTTTGTGCCCTTGAAGATAACAGACGTATGGCTCAGAGGATCTTTTGGAGGGAATTCGGGGTGAGAATCAGTGCTGACGTCTCTGCAGGATGGAGTGAAGTTGTAGTGATCTTTGGTCAACAGCTTGTGGTGTAAATTCAAGTTTGCACTGTGTCTAAAGAGGAAAAAAACACAAAATACACGATCAAGATACACGGACCAAGTGAATATAAAAAACAATACATTCAAGGTACATGATAGAGACTTGAGGACCACCTTCATGGGTACAATTATATTGCTTAACTATGGGGAACAAATGTACCTCTAGTGGTCATGTGACCACCCTGACATCATCTATGACCTTCAAAAACCGAGGTACAGCTGTCATTAAACAATTAGATTAAGAAACAGAACTAATTAAGAATATCAGAGAGGAGGAGCTTGCCATGATTGAATTGAGGGGATGTGGTAGCCTAGTGGTTAAGGTGTTAAAAGCTTATGAGTTCGAATCCCAGGTCCACCAAGCTGCCAGTCCTGGGCCCTTGAGCAAGGCCCTTAACCCTCAGTTGTATAAAATGATATAAAATCTAAGTTGCCCTGGATAAATGCTAGAAATGTAGAGGAATGGCTCCTAACTCTTGGTTGTGTTGGATTCACTCTGATCTAGCGCTCACCTGTCTCTGCTCCTGCGGGATGGGAACGCAGCGTTGCAGCCTGCTACGGTGCACACGTGCATTTCCTTCAAGTGGACGCTGCGGTAATGCATTTTGGCGCTGTAGGAGTTTTTAAAGCTCTTATTGCAACTCTCGCAGTGATGAAGAAGCTCATCTTCATCATCTGCACACACTATCTGTAGGTCACCGTCGGTGTCTGTGCGAACCTCAGACTCGCAAGGGGCACCACTGGGTGCCACATGATCGGTGGGTCGAGGGTCCATGTCTTTGCTGCAGGTTTGATCCCCAAAATCAAGTAAGTCTTTCTGTACGTTGCTGAAGGAAGATGGGGAGTGGGTGAGACTGCAACCCTGGGCTTGGTGTTTGTCCTCTGTTTGTGGTTCTTCTGTAAGGGAAGAATGGGTGAGGATAGAGGAATGGATGGAGGGATGAACAACACCATATTCATCACACTCTGTCTTTACTACACAGTCCAGCGAAGAGTCCATGCTGGCTGGAGGACCATCGTCATCATCATTGGAGCTGCTTTGCTCTTCCAGCTCATCTTTCTCTATCTTTATGGGCATGCTGGATTTGCGGGATTTCTTCTTGGGCACAGGCTCAGCGCTGCTCTCCATGTCTCCTACACTGACGGGCACAGATGAAGAGGACAGCAGGGGCAGAGAGGGCAGATTTCCAGGTGTGTTGGCGAGCTCAGCAGGTGTCACCAGGCTGCGGTAGAAAGGTAGCACTGGCTGCACAGTCTTCAGGTTGGGGAAGACAATGCCGCTGTGGCCGATGCTGGGAAAGGAGCTGTGCAGTTTGGGCTCAGAATTGCTGATGTAGCTGGAGACATGCCTGCCGAGGTCCCGCTTTTCTGCCTCGTCCCCGGAAGTCAGTCCGTCCCTCACGTCCCTGTCCCGATTGTTTCGATTCATGGGCATGTGCAGGCGTGGGTTGGGGTTGGCACTGTGTCGGTTACGGCTTCTCAGGGAGCTGAAGACCATGTTGCATCCCTCGATAGTGCACTTGTGCTTGATCTTGAGGTGAACAGCATTGTAATGGATCTTCAGTGTTCCTTTGTCATAAAAGGTCTTTTCGCAAGCGCTGCAGAAAACACGGCTCTTTTTCATCCCGACTCCAGGACGGATTTTCGATTCGGGCGAGGCTTGGGCGATGTCGGAGCTGATCGAGGGCGTGTAAGGTGTGGAGGGTGAGGAATAGTTATCGCTCAGTGTGAAATCATCTGATTCTAAATTAGTGCTTGATCTCTCCATGGGTACATCTTCTCGTTCTGCATCAGAGGCGAAGTGAGTGGCGGTGTCAGGGTTCGAATCCAGAATTTCGGGCCGTGCCGGAACCTCCTGCTGACGGGAATCTGCTCTGGACCTGAGCAGTGGTGCAGGAACTGTAGAGTTGAGCAATTGCAGAGGCAGCATGAAGGCCATGTTGTTGACCAAACTCTCGAAGTGGTGCCCGTGGTTTCTGCTCAGAGGCTCCGTTGTGGGCGGCACCGATGGACGCTGCATGCTGCTCTCTATGAAGCTACGGATGCCTGAGTTGGCTCTAATCGTCGGCACGGTGATCGCCTGCCCTTCTTTGTCCTGCAGTGCCATCAGCTCGACGATGGACTTTGTCTCTCCAAAGCGAAGGAACTGCTGCAGTGTCGCAATTTCCTCCTCAAAGGTCATGATGGCCCAGCGGTCCAGCACTTTGCCAGCCACATCCTATACAAACACACATAGAAGGAATTTCATCTGCATTATAAATGAAAAGCCCAAGCACTCGGGACCTCCGTAACTCTGACAGTCTGACAGTGCTATGACATAAAGAGTTGTCCAAACATGTAATACAGCAGGACATGAAAGCCCTAATTACTGTAGTGCATCTGTAATATCACTTTTCTTCATTCTGATGATTGGGTTTGTCCCTGGTGGGGGTTGGCCGGGGGGGGGGGGTAGCTGGGTGGAGGTACAGGGTTGGGCAGTGAGTCTGGCTGTAATTACACATGAGTGCTAGCAGTCCTTCAAAGTCATTCAGCAGCTTCGTGCCATAACCAAGATAAATATTTCATCATACAGCATTCATTTATATGCCTGTGGAGGATTTGACTTTACTTCTGCCGTCAGACGAGCTAACTAGAATCACACGCAACCACCTGAATACTTAACGAGCAGCAAATTGAGCAGCTCTCTCACTACTGGAGTTTTGAGTGGGAAAAAAAAACGTGACAAAATTGTATTTACATGATTCGCTGTGATCACAGCAGTAATGAGAGCTGGAGGGAGTCTATAAGTCTCATGGCTCCAAGCGTGCACTACCAAGAACTGTTTAATGATAGCTTTCCAATAAAAATCCAAACTGTGCGCTCATATTTGCTGAAAGTATCAGGAAAACAAACACATTTTTAAACCATCCATGTTGAATAATAATCCTTCTGTACTGTCAGAGTAGTGACTAAAAATGTCTGATGAACATTTCCACACATTCTCCCTCATTACAATCACTATCAAATCAATAAATATATTTATATGAACATACAAATGCCCCATGTCCTTCACCCTCACCACCCTTAACTCCTAATATTAGCTAACTTGTCAACAAATCAAATGCTAGTAAACCAGCTAATGAGTGAAACTTCTGCAGCTAACTTATCCATCAAAATATAATGCTGTCATGACAACCACCATATGTCCATCATTGCCATTAGCTAATCTAATTAGCTAGCTTCTTTAGTGCACAGGATCTGTATAATCTTGTTCCTGATTAGTCTAAAACTGTACCAGCTTCTTCAGTGACATCACAAACTCAAACCTCACCCCTGAAACTCCTCAGCATCCAGGATCCAGAACAGGAATATTTTACTAGAAAAAACCTTCACAATCTGAGAGCTCTGGAGCGCTAGTTTCCATTCATCTGTTTATTTCTTCTTCACTTGGTTGCTATTTCACAATAAAGCTATTAAAAGATCTGAGGTTTTATCTTGGTCTTATTTTCGCCCATCAGAATCATCAAGTTTAAGAGTTGTATAAAAAAGCCAGAGATGTTACACGCTCTGTGTGTGTGGGGGGGGGGGTACCTGTAGGACGTATCCTCGTATGTAGTCCTGCAGCGTCCAGTCGAGAGCGTTGAGGATTTTGATGACTTCGTCCTGCTTGAGAACGCTGAAGAGTCGATCGAGGAGAATCTTCAGCCTCACGGGGATGGCCTGCGTTCCGTACAGCATCAGGCTGCAGATATCAAACACCACGTTGGAGTGGACGATCTCCACATGGCCTCCGTCATACGTGTGCTGCATCTTCAGCTTGCTCAGAGCTACACACACACACACACACACACACACACACATGCTCTCTTATTGTAACGCTGTCTTTCAGGAACATTTTAAAACAATAATAATGTTAAAGTTGTTTACAAAAGACCCAATTTACGAGTTTAATATTTTTATTTTTAAATAATTATTAGATCATTTATTTATTTTTAATATATTTCTTTAAATTGTATTAAATATAACATGAGTATAAACCATATCCAGTCATTTGTTTAAAACATACTTCATTCACAGACTTTAATAAAAATAAAATAAAATAAAAGGAAAACAATTCTAAAATTCTATATTTTTAAACTATTAGAGATTAGCATATAATTTACTTAATTACAATTAAAAAGCTGTTTTGCATTTAGGGTATTGAAACATATACTATTTTATTATTTATTTTTATATTATTATTATTATATTTATAATATATATTTATTATTATTATTGTTTTATTATTTATTGTTTATTGAACATTTAATTACAAATGATTTATTATGATCTAATTTAATTTTAATTACAATTAAAAAGCGATGTTTTGCCTTTAAGGTATTACGCAAAAACACATTTGATGCTCAACCCTGTCCACCAGTGCGCACTGTAACTCTCTCACTGAAGATTAACGACTTTATCGGCTTTAACACAATTCGCTTTTGCTTCTGATTATTTATTTATTTATTGTTTTGTTTGTTTGTGTGTTGGTTACCGTGGGTGACCCATCCGTGCCTGCAGTTCTCACACTGACGACGTTTCAGCTTTCCGGGTCTGAAATTGTCGCAGGTACAGTTCACCAGCGTGCAGCAAATCGCCTGTTAACACACACACACACACACACACACACACACAAGGTGTTATTAATGTAATAAATTCCAATCATACAGAAATACTCAGAATTACACACTTCTTTAATTTTCTTTTTGTCTAAACCTCTGAAGAGGTTTAAAAATGTCGAGTCAGTACTAAATACAGTGTGTGTGTGGTGTTGAGTGTGTTAGTGCGTGTGTGTGGTGTTGAGTGTGTGTGTATGTGTGTGTGTGTGTGAGTGAATCAATTGAATGAATACATTGATATCTGTTGCTGAGTTACTAAGATAAATATAAATATAGAATAAATATAGAATCTTTTCTAGAATATTTTATGTTAAATATAGAAATTATGAAACATATTGTAACATATAATAATAATGACATTAAACATTTAGATAATTTTTTCATTTTTCATTTTACAATAATAATAATAATAATATTAATAATAATAAATAATTTTATTCTTTATATAAATTATATAAGTTTTAACTTATTGTTTGAAGACAACACACACACACATTACAGCACAAACACACACACACACACACACACGCTCTGCCACTCACCAATGGTTGTTTAATGGTACCACCTGCACTGTACACCTGTGTGTGTGTGTGTGTTTTCTGACATATATAAGAAACAAATATATAACACATCCTCTTCATCCTCATGAATATTAATTAGTGAATAAATAATGAGCTGTAATGGGTGTAGTGCCATGCATAGTTCTATGTAACGCACACACACACACACACACACACACACACACTACATAATGTACAAAACCATTACACTCTATTCACTTCAGACGCTCATACTGAACACAGAACATGTGAAAATGTTCAGCGTGTGTGTGTGTGTGTGTGTGTGTGTGTGCAGAGATTTTTTTTTAACTTTTTTAAGTTGTGAGCAGGTCAGAGAAATCTGTTACCTGGTTTATGTGAAAAAAAAAAAGTCCTGTTTTACATTACAGCTCATCATTTATTCGCTCATTAATATTCATGAGAATGTATCACTGTACATTTGTTTTACATATATATATATATATATATATGTGTGTGTGTGTGTGTTTGTGTGTGTGTGTTTGTGTGTGTGTGATTTATTGCAGCGTTTTTAACAACTCAGGAAACTGGGAGCAGAAGGTGGAAGTGTTTAGAGGAACTTTAGAAGGAAGGAAATGAAGAATTTATACAGAATTAATAAAAACTCCGCCCTGTTTAATTACTTTATAATAAAATAAACTATTGAAATAAATACATCATTTAGAGTGAAGTTAATACTTTATTAATGTAATGTTCCATAATGACACGGAAATGCTCATTTATTCATACACGCTGATTTATTAACATAGATTTAATCAGAATTACATTTTTTTAAATTTTACGTAACTGTAAATAATATACGGAAATATCATCAAATGTGAGCCTGTAAATAAAAATGATAAATAAATTAAAAAAAAAGAAAGATAAGTAATGAATATTCATACAGAAATGCTAATTTAATCATTAATAATAAATTTAATGATAAGTTAATAAACAATACATAAATAATAAATAAATACAATAAAATGAATAAAAATGAAAAGTAATAAATATTCATATAGAAATTTATTTATATGCTTACAGTTATGTAATCATGTAGATTTAATCAGAATTACATTTTTTTAAATTAATTTATTAATTTTATTTAACTGTAAATAATATACGGAAATATGATGAAATGTGAGACTGTAAATAAAAATAAAAAGTGATGAATATTCATACAGAAATGCTGATTTAATCATGAATAATGAATTTAATGATAAGTTAATAAATAATTCAGAAATCAATGGAATAAATGAAATTCAGGAATGTGAAGAGAAATGATCAAATAGATCTGGAGCATGATTATAGTTTAATAATAATGTCTTAGAACTTCTTTAAGATTTTAATCATTTTATATATTTATTAAACAGACGCTAATTTAATCATAAATAATGAATTTAATGATAATAAATAATACAGAAAGCTGAATCATGAACATTTACATAGATAGATAAATAAATAAATAAATAAATAAAGGAATGTAAGAGGAAATCATGAAATAGATCTGTAAAATGATTACAGTTTAATAATAATGTTTTAGAAATG
>NC_080713.1:32201198-32228698 GCF_019097595.1 Hemibagrus wyckioides
GCATGTCCACACACATTTCACTCACTGAGGCCCCGAGAACATGAACAGCTCTAAACTCATGTTCACACCACTGATCTCTGTGTAAGGTGTAGGGACTAAGGGGCAGGGGATAGGGACTAGGCGATAGGGGTTAGGGACCAGGGGATAGAGACTAGAGCATAGAGGATAGGGGTTAGGGATAGGGACTAGGGGATAGGGTTTAGGGAACAGGGGCTAGGGACTAGGGCATTGGGGTTAGGGGACAGGGGATAGGGACTAGAGCACAGGGGATAGGGGTTAGGGATAGGGACTAGGGGATAGGGTTTAGGGAACAGGGGTTAGGGACTAGGGCATTGGGGTTAGGGGACAGGGGATAGGGACTAGAGCATAGGGGATAGGGGACAAGGGGATAGGGACTAGGGTTTAGGGGATAGGGACTAGGGCATAGGGGTTATGGGATAGGGATAGGGACTAGGGCATAGGGGTTATGGGGCAGGGGATAGGGACTAGGGGTTAGGGGATAGGGACCAAGGCATAGGGGTTAGGGGGCAGGGGATAGGGACTAGGGGTTAGGGGATAGGGACCAAGGCATAGGGGTTAGGGGGCAGGGGATAGGGACTAGGGCATAGGGGTTATGGGATAGGGACTAGGGGTTAGGGGATAGGGACCAAGGCATAGGGGTTAGGGGGCAGGGGATAGGGACTAGGGCATAGGGGTTATGGGATAGGGATAGGGACTAGGGCATAGGGGGCAGGGGATAGGGACTAGGGTTTAGGGGATAGGGACTAGGGCATAAGGGTTATGGGATAGGGACTAGGGCATAGGGGGCAGAGGACAAGGGGATAGGGTCTAGGGCATAGGGGGCAGGGGATAGGGACTAGAGGATAGGGGTTGGGGGACAAGGGATAGGGATAGTGACTAGGACATAGGGGTTAGGGGACAGGGGATAGGAGTTAGGGGATGGGGTTAGGGTAGAAGAATAAGGGGATAGGATTAGGGTAGAAGAATTAGGGGTTAGGGTAGGAGAATTAGGATATAGGGGTTAGGGTAGAGGAGTTAGGGGATAAGGGTTAGGGTAGGAGAATTAGGGGATAAGAGTTAGGGTAGCAGAATTAGGGGATGGGGTTAGGGTAGGAGAATTAGGGGATGGGGTTAGGGGTTAGGGGATAGGGGTTAGGGTAGAGGAGTTAGGGGATAGGGGTTAGGGGAGGAGGACATTGGTGGAGACATGGTTGATCTGGATGAGTGAATTTCTTTATAGATAAGTTTATCTGTAAGTGTAGCAGATGAGCACTTGGTCAGATTATCTTTCACACACAGAGCACATTTTTTACAGGATCATGGGTGTGGCTACATGGTGGCCAGGTGTGGCACAGGTCCTTGCTGCAGAATCTGATTGGTCACCCCAGTGCCCCATTCCCTCCTCCCAGATGTCCAGCGAATGACCAGTCCTGCTGGTGGCAGTAACACTCAAACAAAACACAACAAAACTCCTGAAGAAGAAGAAGTTGTCCATGAGGTTCTCTTTTACATGCTTTGATGAAAAGGGGCAGTGGAAACCTTGTTGGCTTTAGCTTACCAGCTCAGATAGCAGCTATGTAAGCGACTCTGAAGACCAGGAACTTTACAGCTGATCCAAACAAATCAAACCTGACTCGTGAAAACTAATGTAGCAAAAAAGCTAAGCTACTTAGCAAAAAGCCAACCAATAGAGTCAAAATTGAGAGTGGAAGCTAAAAAACTTTAAGCTAAAACGAGTGTAAGATAACTTAGTGAGAGAAAGCTAAACTAGCAAGTAAGAGCTAGCCTAGCAAGTGTAAGCTAACCTAGCGAGTGTAGCTACTGTGTAACTGAATGTGTGGAGGTTGAATTCTGTGCCATTGTGTTTAGTTATTTCTGAGCTGGAGTCTCATATAGACGGCTGTCAGTCAAACACCTCATTAGAATACTAGGCCACGCCCACAGCCTCAGCAGGTCAGCTGTTGTTTATTGTAATTTCTGTCTCTTAACATTCTTAGATTTAAAAAAAAAATATTTTACTGTGTTGAACTCAACAGTCTCTCTCTCTCTCTCTCTCTCTCTCTCTCTCTCACACACACACACACACACAGAGGCAGTAGTGTAGTGGTGTGTGATAGCTGAGATATTAAAGCAGTTGAGAGTTTGAACAGTTTCAGTATCACAGAGATTCATGGCGAGTGTTTCAATCCAGAGGCGTGAGTAAAAGCATCGTGTCCACCGAGTGCACTTCACACACGCGCGGGGGCAAACGAGAAGCGCTCGATCTCAGCGCCGCCGCTAAAAATACACACGGTGAAAGAGTTGGGGGTCAGAAGAGCCACGCAGAACGCCACACACTCGCTATCTCGCCTTTTAGGAGAGAGATGTTACACGCAAAGCCTTTTGTACCGAGTCTCTCTAAAAGCTGCCGAGTGTTAGGATTCGACCGCAGTGTGTGTGTGTGTGTGTGTGTGTGTGGGATTGTAATAAACTCCAATAAGAGCACTGACTCATGTCTCTCAGAATTACACACGACAAAAATGATCTATTTACTTCTGTATAAACTCTCCCGTGTGGTTAAACGCTTCAGCTTCACTTCAGCACTGATTCTGTTTCGCTCAATTCAACGCAATTGTTTTTGCTTTGTTTTAAAACCCAGCCGCTCTCCAATCGCGTATAATACTTATTAGGGGGCGGAGCTACATATGATACATACCACAGATTCTGATGTCACAAAAAATATCTTGCACTGTGGAACCAGTCATATCTGACAAGATGACATGGTACTTGGAAAAGTTTAGCAGCAGAACCTGGGTTAGCATATTAGCTAGCTATTAACTGACAGAACTGATGAACGGTTGAACTGAATGAGTGGTTGTCATGGAAACGCTGACTTATGAGCTGCTGTTAAATAAATCATTGATAATCACACAACAGTGAGTTAGCTCGATTGGAGATAGCTCATTGGGTTCTAATTTGCATATTCATAGATTTATCTGTTTTTAAATAGGGAAAAGGTTTAGAGATGTTCCTTTATTTTGCATAGAGAGAGAGAGAGAGAATGACAGAGAGAGAGAGGGAGAGAGAGAGAGATGTCTCACTGCCGCAGACGATCAGAGTGTGTGAGTGACGATCAGGACCCTGCCGTCTGTCTGAGTGTCTGAGTGTGTGTGTGTGTGTGTGTGTGTGAGTGAGTGAGTGAGTGAGTGTGTGAGTGTGTGTGTGTGAGTCTGTTATTGATCAGGTGTGTCTGCATTAGGCTTTTATGATAATACACTGGTGTGTGTAATGGCTGCATTAGAGCTGAGCTGCAGCGCCGGACACCTGTTCAGTCTCTCCAGACCTCAGGACCATTTACATTACAACACAGTGTAATGGGCTTTTAAATGTGTGTGTGTGTGTATGTGTGTGTGTGTGGATGAGAGGGGTGGTATTGGTGGGGGGAGGGGCCGATGGAGAAGTTTCCAGAAGTTGCAGCACTTCACTAAGCCATCAACAAATCCAATGATAAGAGAGATGGCACTTTGTGAGGGAATGAGTGAGCTACACACACACACACACACACACACACACACACACACACACACACACACACACACACACACACACACTGTTTCAGGTGTACTGGGCAGAGTTTATGTAACACTTGATCACAGGTGATTTCAAATGTTAAACTAAAAGCATTCCTGAGGAGTACAGTGTTAGTGTTACAGTGTTCCTGAGGAGTGCAGTGTTAGTGTTACAGTGTTCCTGAGGAGTGCAGTGTTACAGTGTTCCTGAGGAGTGCAGTGTTACAGTGTTCCTGAGGAGTGCAGTGTTACAGTGTTCCTGAGGAGTGCAGTGTTACAGTGTTCCTGAGGAGTACAGTGTTAGTGTTACAGTGTTCCTGAGGAGTGCAGTGTTACAGTGTTCCTGAGGAGTGCAGTGTTACAGTGTTACAGTGTTCCTGAGGAGTGCAGTGTTAGTGTTACAGTGTTTCTGAGGAGTGCAGTGTTAGTGTTACAGTGTTCCTGAGGAGTGCAGTGTTAGTGTTACAGTGTTCCTGAGGAGTGCAGTGTTAGTGTTACAGTGTTCCTGAGGAGTGCAGTGTTACAGTGTTCCTGAGGAGTGCAGTGTTACAGTGTTAGTGTTCCTGAGGAGTGCAGTGTTACAGTGTTCCTGAGGGGTGCAGTGTTACAGTGTTAGTGTTCCTGAGGAGTGCAGTGTTAGTGTTAGTGTTCCTGAGGAGTGCAGTGTTACAGTGTTAGTGTTCCTGAGGAGTGCAGTGTTATAGTGTTACAGTGTTCCTGAGGACTGCAGTGTTAGTGTTCTTGAGGAGTGCAATGGTACAGTGTTCCTGAGGAGTGCAGTGTTACAGTGTTCCTGAGGAGTGCAGTGTTACAGTGTTCCTAAGGAGTACAGTGTCACAGTGTTCCTGAGGAGTGCAGTGTTACAGTGTTCCTGAGGAGTGCAGTGTTACAGTGTTCCTGAGGAGTGCAGTGTTACAGTGTTCCTAAGGAGTACAGTGTTACAGTGTTCCTGAGGAGTGCAGTGTTACAGTGTTCCTGAGGAGTGCAGTGTTACAGTGATCCTAAGGAGTACAGTGTTACAGTGTTCCTGAGGAGTGCAGTGTTACAGTGATCCTAAGGAGTACAGTGTTACAGTGTTCCTGAGGAGTGCAGTGTTACAGTGTTCCTGAGGAGTGCAGTGTTACAGTGTTGCTGAGGAGTGCAGTGTTACAGTGATCCTGAGGAGTGCAGTGTTACCGTGTTGCTGAGGAGTGCAGTGTTAGTGTTACAGTGTTCCTGAGGAGTGCAGTGTTAGTGTTACAGTGTTCCTGAGGAGTGCAGTGTTACAGTGTTCCTGAGGAGTGCAGTGTTACAGTGTTCCTGAGGAGTGCAGTGTTACCGTGTTGCTGAGGAGTGCAGTGTTAGTGTTACAGTGTTCCTGAGGAGTGCAGTGTTAGTGTTACAGTGTTCCTGAGGAGTGCAGTGTTACAGTGTTCCTGAGGAGTGCAGTGTTACAGTGTTCCTGAGGAGTGCAGTGTTACAGTGTTCCTGAGGAGTGCAGTGTTACAGTGTTCCTGAGGAGTGCAGTGTTACAGTGTTACAGTGTTGCTGAGGAGTGCAGTGTTACAGTGTTACAGTGTTCCTGAGGAGTGCAGTTTTACAGTGTTCCTGAGGAGTGCAGTGTTACAGTGTTCCTGAGGAGTGCAGTGTTACAGTGTTCCTGAGGAGTGCAGTGTTACAGTGTTACAGTGTTCCTGAGGAGTGCAGTGTTACAGTGTTGCTGAGGAGTGCAGTGTTACAGTGTTACAGTGTTCCTGAGGAGTGCAGTGTTACAGTGTTACAGTGTTCCTGAGGAGTGCAGTGTTACAGTGTTCCTGAGGAGTGCAGTGTTACAGTGTTACAGTGTTCCTGAGGAGTGCAGTGTTACAGTGTTGCTGAGGAGTGCAGTGTTAGAGTGTTCCTGAGGAGTGCAGTGTTACAGTGTTAGAGTGTTCCTGAGGAGTGCAGTGTTACAGTGTTCCTGAGGAGTGCAGTGTTACAGTGCTCCTGAGGAGTGCAGTGTTACAGTGTTCCTGAGGAGTGCAGTGTTACAGTGTTACAGTGTTCCTGAGGAGTGCAGTTTTACAGTGTTCCTGAGGAGTGCAGTGTTACAGTGTTCCTGAGGAGTGCAGTGTTACAGTGTTCCTGAGGAGTGAAGTGTTAGTGTTACAGTGTTCCTGAGGAGTGCAGTGTAACAGTGTTCCTGAGGAGTGCAGTGTTACAGTGTTCCTGAGGAGTGCAGTGTTACATTGTTAGAGTGTTCCTGAGGAGTGCAGTGTTACAGTGTTCCTGAGGAGTGCAGTGATACAGTGGTAGAGTGTTCCTGAGGAGTGCAGTGTTACAGTGTTCCTGAGGAGTGCAGTGTTACAGTGTTCCTGAGGAGTGCAGTGTTACAGTGTTCCTGAGGAGTGCAGTGTTACAGTGTTCCTGAGGAGTGCAGTGTTACAGTGTTGCTGAGGAGTGCAGTGTTACAGTGTTGCTGAGGAGTGCAGTGTTACAGTGTTCCTGAGGAGTGCAGTGTTAGTGTTACAGTGTTCCTGAGGACTGCAGTGTTAGTGTTACAGTGTTCCTGAGGACTGCAGTGTTACAGTGTTCCTGAGGACTGCAGTGTTACAGTGATCCTGAGGAGTGCAGTGTTAGTGTTACAGTGTTCCTGAGGAGTGCAGTGTTACAGTGTTGCTGAGCAGTGCAGTGTTAGTGTTACAGTGTTCCTGAGGACTGCAGTGTTACATTGTTCCTGTGGAGTGCAGTGTTACAGTGTTCCTGAGGAGTGCAGTGTTAGTGTTACAGTGTTCCTGAGGAGTGCAGTGTTACAGTGTTGCTGAGCAGTGCAGTGTTAGTGTTACAGTGTTCCTGAGGACTGCACTGTTACTGTGTTCCTGAGGAGTGCAGTGGTACAGTGTTCCTGAGGAGTGCAGTGTTAGTGTTACAGTGTTCCTGAGGAGTGCAGTGTTAGTGTTACAGTGTTCCTGAGGAGTGCAGTGTTAGTGTTCCTGAGGAGTGCAGTGTTACAGTGTTCCTGAGGAGTGCAGTGTTAGTGTTACAGTGTTCCTGAGGAGTGCAGTGTTAGTGTTACAGTGTTCCTGAGGAGTGTAGTGTTACAGTGTTGCTGAGGAGTGCAGTGTTAGTGGTACAGTGTTCCTGAGGAGTGCAGTGTTAGTGTTACAGTGTTCCTGAGGAGTGCAGTGTTAGTGTTAGTGTTCCTGAGGAGTGCAGTGTTAGTATTAGTGTTCCTGAGGAGTGCAGTGTTACAGTGTTGCTGAGGAGTGCAGTGTTAGTGTTACAGTGTTCCTGAGGACTGCAGTGTTACAGTGTTCCTGTGGAGTGCAGTGTTACAGTGTTCCTGAGGAGTGCAGTGTTACAGTGTTCCTGAAGAGTGCAGTGTTACAGTGTTCCTGAGGAGTGCAGTGTTACAGTGTTGCTGAGGAGTGCAGTGTTAGTGTTACAGTGTTGCTGAGGAGTGCAGTGTTAGTGTTACAGTGTTGCTGAGGAGTGCAGTGTTACAGTGTTCCTGAGGAGTGCAGTGTTACAGTGTTCCTGAGGAGTGCAGTGTTAGTGTTACAGTGTTCCTGAGGAGTGCAGTGTTACAGTGTTGCTGAGGAGTGCAGTGTTACAGTGTTCCTGAGGAGTGCAGTGTTAGTGTTACAGTGTTCCTGAGGAGTGCAGTGTTAGTGTTACAGTGTTCCTGAGGACTGCAGTGTTACAGTGTTCCTGAGGACTGCAGTGTTACAGTGTTCCTGAGGACTGCAGTGTTACAGTGTTCCTGAGGAGTGCAGTGTTAGTGTTACAGTGTCCCTGAGGAGTGCAGTGTTAGTGTTACAGTGTTCCTGAGGAGTGTAGTGTTACAGTGTTGCTGAGGAGTGCAGTGTTAGTGTTACAGTGTTCCTGAGGAGTGCAGTGTTAGTGTTACAGTGTTCCTGAGGAGTGCAGTGTTAGTGTTAGTGTTCCTGAGGAGTGCAGTGTTACAGTGTTGCTGAGGAGTGCAGTGTTAGTGTTACAGTGTTCCTGAGGAGTGCAGTGTTACAGTGGTAGAGTGTTCCTGAGGAGTGCAGTGTTACAGTGCTCCTGAGGAGTGCAGTGTTACAGTGGTAGAGTGTTCCTGAGGAGTGCAGTGTTACAGTGTTCCTGAGGAGTGCAGTGTTACAGTGGTAGAGTGTTCCTGAGGAGTGCAGTGTTACAGTGCTCCTGAGGAGTGCAGTGTTAGTGTTCCTGAGGAGTGCAGTGTTACAGTGTTCCTGTGGAGTGCAGTGTTACAGTGTTCCTGAGGAGTGCAGTGTTACAGTGTTGCTGAGGAGTGCAGTGTTAGTGTTACAGTGTTCCTGAGGAGTGCAGTGTTAGTGTTACAGTGTTGCTGAGGAGTGCAGTGTTACAGTGTTCCTGAGGAGTGCAGTGTTACAGTGTTCCTGAGGAGTGCAGTGTTAGTGTTACAGTGTTGCTGAGGAGTGCAGTGTTACAGTGTTCCTGAGGAGTGCAGTGTTACAGTGTTCCTGAGGAGTGCAGTGTTAGTGTTACAGTGTTCCTGAGGAGTGCAGTGTTAGTGTTACAGTGTTGCTGAGGAGTGCAGTGTTACAGTGTTCCTGAGGAGTGCAGTGTTACAGTGTTCCTGAGGAGTGCAGTGTTAGTGTTACAGTGTTCCTGAGGAGTGCAGTGTTAGTGTTACAGTGTTGCTGAGGAGTGCAGTGTTACAGTGTTCCTGAGGAGTGCAGTGTTACAGTGTTCCTGAGGAGTGCAGTGTTAGTGTTACAGTGTTCCTGAGGAGTGCAGTGTTAGTGTTACAGTGTTGCTGAAGGAGTGCAGTGTTACAGTGTTCCTGAGGAGTGCAGTGTTACAGTGTTCCTGAGGAGTGCAGTGTTAGTGTTACAGTGTTCCTGAGGAGTGCAGTGTTAGTGTTACAGTGTTCCTGAGGAGTGCAGTGTTACAGTGTTGCTGAGGAGTGCAGTGTTACAGTGTTCCTGAGGAGTGCAGTGTTAGTGTTACAGTGTTCCTGAGGAGTGCAGTGTTAGTGTTACAGTGTTCCTGAGGAGTGCAGTGTTACAGTGTTCCTGAGGAGTGCAGTGTTAGTGTTACAGTGTTCCTGAGGAGTGCAGTGTTAGTGTTACAGTGTTGCTGAGGAGTGCAGTGTTAGTGTTACAGTGTTCCTGAGGAGTGCAGTGTTAGTGTTACAGTGTTGCTGAGGAGTGCAGTGTTAGTGTTACAGTGTTCCTGAGGAGTGCAGTGTTAGTGTTACAGTGTTCCTGAGGAGTGCAGTGTTAGTGTTACAGTGTTCCTGAGGAGTGCAGTGTTAGTGTTCCTGAGGAGTGCAGTGTTACAGTGTTAGTGTTCCTGAGGAGTGCAGTGTTACAGTGTTAGTGTTCCTGAGGAGTGCAGTGTTAGTGTTAGTGTTCCTGAGGAGTGCAGTGTTAGTGTTACAGTGTTCCTGAGGAGTGCAGTGTTAGTGTTACAGTGTTCCTGAGGAGTGCAGTGTTAGTGTTACAGTGTTCCTGAGGAGTGCAGTGTTACAGTGTTGCTGAGGAGTGCAGTGTTACAGTGTTCCTGAGGAGTGCAGTGTTAGTGTTACAGTGTTCCTGAGGAGTGCAGTGTTACAGTGTTCCTGAGGAGTGCAGTGTTACATTGTTAGAGTGTTCCTGAGGAGTGCAGTGTTACAGTGTTCCTGAGGAGTGCAGTGTTACAGTGTTCCTGAGGAGTGCAGTGTTAGTGTTACAGTGTTCCTGAGGAGTGCAGTGTTACAGTGTTCCTGAGGAGTGCAGTGTTAGTGTTACAGTGTTCCTGAGGAGTGCGGTGTTACAGTGTTCCTGAGGAGTGCAGTGTTACAGTGTTCCTGAGGAGTGCAGTGTTACAGTGTTCCTGAGGAGTGCAGTGTTACAGTGTTCCTGAGGAGTGCAGTGTTAGTGTTACAGTGTTCCTGAGGAGTGCAGTGTTAGTGTTACAGTGTTCCTGAGGAGTGCAGTGTTACAGTGTTCCTGAGGAGTGCAGTGTTACAGTGTTCCTGAGGAGTGCAGTGTTACAGTGTTCCTGAGGAGTGCAGTGTTACAGTGTTCCTGAGGAGTGCAGTGTTACAGTGTTCCTGAGGAGTGCAGTGTTACAGTGTTCCTGAGGAGTGCAGTGTTACAGTGTTCCTGAGGAGTGCAGTGTTACATTGTTAGAGTGTTCCTGAGGAGTGCAGTGTTACAGTGTTCCTGAGGAGTGCAGTGATACAGTGGTAGAGTGTTCCTGAGGAGTGCAGTGTTACAGTGTTCCTGAGGAGTGCAGTGTTACAGTGTTCCTGAGGAGTGCAGTGTTACAGTGTTCCTGAGGAGTGCAGTGTTACAGTGTTCCTGAGGAGTGCAGTGTTACAGTGTTGCTGAGGAGTGCAGTGTTACAGTGTTCCTGAGGAGTGCAGTGTTACAGTGTTCCTGAGGAGTGCAGTGTTAGTGTTACAGTGTTCCTGAGGAGTGCAGTGTTACAGTGTTGCTGAGGAGTGCAGTGTTAGTGTTACAGTGTTCCTGAGGAGTGCAGTGTTAGTGTTACAGTGTTCCTGAGGACTGCAGTGTTAGTGTTACAGTGTTCCTGAGGACTGCAGTGTTACAGTGTTCCTGAGGACTGCAGTGTTACAGTGTTCCTGAGGAGTGCAGTGTTAGTGTTACAGTGTTCCTGAGGAGTGCAGTGTTACAGTGTTGCTGAGCAGTGCAGTGTTAGTGTTACAGTGTTCCTGAGGACTGCAGTGTTACAGTGTTCCTGTGGAGTGCAGTGTTACAGTGTTCCTGAGGAGTGCAGTGTTACAGTGTTCCTGAAGAGTGCAGTGTTACAGTGTTCCTGAGGAGTGCAGTGTTAGTGTTACAGTGTTCCTGAGGAGTGCAGTGTTAGTGTTCCTGAGGAGTGCAGTGTTACAGTGTTCCTGAGGAGTGCAGTGTTAGTGTTACAGTGTTCCTGAGGAGTGCAGTGTTAGTGTTACAGTGTTCCTGAGGAGTGTAGTGTTACAGTGTTGCTGAGGAGTGCAGTGTTAGTGTTACAGTGTTCCTGAGGAGTGCAGTGTTAGTGTTACAGTGTTCCTGAGGAGTGCAGTGTTAGTGTTAGTGTTCCTGAGGAGTGCAGTGTTAGTGTTAGTGTTCCTGAGGAGTGCAGTGTTACAGTGTTGCTGAGGAGTGCAGTGTTAGTGTTACAGTGTTCCTGAGGACTGCAGTGTTACAGTGTTCCTGTGGAGTGCAGTGTTACAGTGTTCCTGAGGAGTGCAGTGTTACAGTGTTCCTGAAGAGTGCAGTGTTACAGTGTTCCTGAGGAGTGCAGTGTTACAGTGTTGCTGAGGAGTGCAGTGTTAGTGTTACAGTGTTGCTGAGGAGTGCAGTGTTAGTGTTACAGTGTTGCTGAGGAGTGCAGTGTTACAGTGTTCCTGAGGAGTGCAGTGTTACAGTGTTCCTGAGGAGTGCAGTGTTAGTGTTACAGTGTTCCTGAGGAGTGTAGTGTTAGTGTTACAGTGTTCCTGAGGACTGCAGTGTTACAGTGTTCCTGAGGACTGCAGTGTTAGTGTTACAGTGTTCCTGAGGAGTGCAGTGTTAGTGTTACAGTGTTCCTGAGGACTGCAGTGTTACAGTGTTCCTGAGGACTGCAGTGTTACAGTGTTCCTGAGGACTGCAGTGTTACAGTGTTCCTGAGGAGTGCAGTGTTAGTGTTACAGTGTTCCTGAGGAGTGCAGTGTTAGTGTTACAGTGTTGCTGAGGAGTGCAGTGTTAGTGTTACAGTGTTCCTGAGGAGTGCAGTGTTACAGTGTTCCTGAGGAGTGCAGTGTTAGTGTTACAGTGTTGCTGAGGAGTGCAGTGTTACAGTGTTCCTGAGGAGTGCAGTGTTACAGTGTTCCTGAGGAGTGCAGTGTTAGTGTTACAGTGTTGCTGAGGAGTGCAGTGTTAGTGTTACAGTGTTCCTGAGGAGTGCAGTGTTAGTGTTACAGTGTTCCTGAGGAGTGCAGTGTTAGTGTTACAGTGTTCCTGAGGAGTGCAGTGTTACAGTGTTGCTGAGGAGTGCAGTGTTACAGTGTTCCTGAGGAGTGCAGTGTTACAGTGTTACAGTGTTCCTGAGGAGTGCAGTGTTACAGTGATCCTAAGGAGTACAGTGTTACAGTGTTCCTGAGGAGTGCAGTGTTACAGTGTTCCTGAGGAGTGCAGTGTTACAGTGTTCCTGAGGAGTGCAGTGTTACAGTGTTACAGTGTTCCTGAGGAGTGCAGTGTTACAGTGTTGCTGAGGAGTGCAGTGTTACAGTGTTACAGTGTTCCTGAGGAGTGCAGTGTTACAGTGTTACAGTGTTCCTGAGGAGTGCAGTGTTACAGTGTTCCTGAGGAGTGCAGTGTTACAGTGTTACAGTGTTCCTGAGGAGTGCAGTGTTACAGTGTTCCTGAGGAGTGCAGTGTTAGTGTTACAGTGTTCCTGAGGAGTGCAGTGTTACAGTGTTGCTGAGGAGTGCAGTGTTACAGTGTTCCTGAGGAGTGCAGTGTTAGTGTTACAGTGTTCCTGAGGAGTGCAGTGTTAGTGTTACAGTGTTCCTGAGGAGTGCAGTGTTAGTGTTACAGTGTTCCTGAGGAGTGCAGTGTTACAGTGTTGCTGAGGAGTGCAGTGTTACAGTGTTACAGTGTTCCTGAGGAGTGCAGTGTTAGTGTTACAGTGTTCCTGAGGAGTGCAGTGTTACAGTGTTCCTGAGGAGTGCAGTGTTACATTGTTAGAGTGTTCCTGAGGAGTGCAGTGTTACAGTGTTCCTGAGGAGTGCAGTGTTACAGTGTTCCTGAGGAGTGCAGTGTTACATTGTTAGAGTGTTCCTGAGGAGTGCAGTGTTACAGTGTTCCTGAGGAGTGCAGTGATACAGTGGTAGAGTGTTCCTGAGGAGTGCAGTGTTACAGTGTTCCTGAGGAGTGCAGTGTTACAGTGTTCCTGAGGAGTGCAGTGTTACAGTGATCCTGAGGAGTGAAGTGTTAGTGTTACAGTGTTCCTGAGGAGTGCAGTGTTACAGTGTTACAGTGTTCCTGAGGAGTGCAGTTTTACAGTGTTCCTGAGGAGTGCAGTGTTACAGTGTTCCTGAGGAGTGCAGTGTTACAGTGATCCTGAGGAGTGAAGTGTTAGTGTTACAGTGTTCCTGAGGAGTGCAGTGTAACAGTGTTCCTGAGGAGTGCAGTGTTACAGTGTTCCTGAGGAGTGCAGTGTTACATTGTTAGAGTGTTCCTGAGGAGTGCAGTGTTACAGTGTTCCTGAGGAGTGCAGTGATACAGTGGTAGAGTGTTCCTGAGGAGTGCAGTGTTACAGTGTTCCTGAGGAGTGCAGTGTTACAGTGTTCCTGAGGAGTGCAGTGTTACAGTGTTGCTGAGGAGTGCAGTGTTACAGTGTTCCTGAGGAGTGCAGTGTTACAGTGTTCCTGAGGAGTGCAGTGTTACAGTGTTCCTGAGGAGTGCAGTGTTACAGTGTTCCTGAGGAGTGCAGTGTTAGTGTTACAGTGTTCCTGAGGAGTGCAGTGTTACAGTGTTGCTGAGGAGTGCAGTGTTAGTGTTACAGTGTTCCTGAGGAGTGCAGTGTTAGTGTTACAGTGTTCCTGAGGACTGCAGTGTTAGTGTTACAGTGTTCCTGAGGACTGCAGTGTTACAGTGTTCCTGAGGACTGCAGTGTTACAGTGTTCCTGAGGAGTGCAGTGTTAGTGTTACAGTGTTCCTGAGGAGTGCAGTGTTACAGTGTTGCTGAGCAGTGCAGTGTTAGTGTTACAGTGTTCCTGAGGACTGCAGTGTTACAGTGTTCCTGTGGAGTGCAGTGTTACAGTGTTCCTGAGGAGTGCAGTGTTACAGTGTTCCTGAAGAGTGCAGTGTTACAGTGTTCCTGAGGAGTGCAGTGTTAGTGTTACAGTGTTCCTGAGGAGTGCAGTGTTAGTGTTCCTGAGGAGTGCAGTGTTACAGTGTTCCTGAGGAGTGCAGTGTTAGTGTTACAGTGTTCCTGAGGAGTGCAGTGTTAGTGTTACAGTGTTCCTGAGGAGTGTAGTGTTACAGTGTTGCTGAGGAGTGCAGTGTTAGTGTTACAGTGTTCCTGAGGAGTGCAGTGTTAGTGTTACAGTGTTCCTGAGGAGTGCAGTGTTAGTGTTAGTGTTCCTGAGGAGTGCAGTGTTAGTGTTAGTGTTCCTGAGGAGTGCAGTGTTACAGTGTTGCTGAGGAGTGCAGTGTTAGTGTTACAGTGTTCCTGAGGACTGCAGTGTTACAGTGTTCCTGTGGAGTGCAGTGTTACAGTGTTCCTGAGGAGTGCAGTGTTACAGTGTTCCTGAAGAGTGCAGTGTTACAGTGTTCCTGAGGAGTGCAGTGTTACAGTGTTGCTGAGGAGTGCAGTGTTAGTGTTACAGTGTTGCTGAGGAGTGCAGTGTTAGTGTTACAGTGTTGCTGAGGAGTGCAGTGTTACAGTGTTCCTGAGGAGTGCAGTGTTACAGTGTTCCTGAGGAGTGCAGTGTTAGTGTTACAGTGTTCCTGAGGAGTGCAGTGTTAGTGTTACAGTGTTCCTGAGGAGTGCAGTGTTACAGTGTTCCTGAGGAGTGCAGTGTTAGTGTTACAGTGTTCCTGAGGAGTGCAGTGTTAGTGTTACAGTGTTCCTGAGGAGTGCAGTGTTAGTGTTACAGTGTTCCTGAGGAGTGCAGTGTTAGTGTTAGTGTTCCTGAGGAGTGCAGTGTTAGTGTTAGTGTTCCTGAGGAGTGCAGTGTTACAGTGTTGCTGAGGAGTGCAGTGTTAGTGTTACAGTGTTCCTGAGGAGTGCAGTGTTACAGTGGTAGAGTGTTCCTGAGGAGTGCAGTGTTACAGTGTTCCTGAGGAGTGCAGTGTTACAGTGGTAGAGTGTTCCTGAGGAGTGCAGTGTTACAGTGCTCCTGAGGAGTGCAGTGTTAGTGTTCCTGAGGAGTGCAGTGTTACAGTGTTCCTGTGGAGTGCAGTGTTACAGTGTTCCTGAGGAGTGCAGTGTTACAGTGTTGCTGAGGAGTGCAGTGTTAGTGTTACAGTGTTCCTGAGGAGTGCAGTGTTAGTGTTACAGTGTTGCTGAGGAGTGCAGTGTTAGTGTTACAGTGTTGCTGAGGAGTGCAGTGTTACAGTGTTCCTGAGGAGTGCAGTGTTACAGTGTTCCTGAGGAGTGCAGTGTTACAGTGTTACAGTGTTCCTGAGGAGTGCAGTTTTACAGTGTTCCTGAGGAGTGCAGTGTTACAGTGTTCCTGAGGAGTGCAGTGTTACAGTGTTCCTGAGGAGTGAAGTGTTAGTGTTACAGTGTTCCTGAGGAGTGCAGTGTAACAGTGTTCCTGAGGAGTGCAGTGTTACAGTGTTCCTGAGGAGTGCAGTGTTACATTGTTAGAGTGTTCCTGAGGAGTGCAGTGTTACAGTGTTCCTGAGGAGTGCAGTGATACAGTGGTAGAGTGTTCCTGAGGAGTGCAGTGTTACAGTGTTCCTGAGGAGTGCAGTGTTACAGTGTTCCTGAGGAGTGCAGTGTTACAGTGTTCCTGAGGAGTGCAGTGTTACAGTGTTCCTGAGGAGTGCAGTGTTACAGTGTTGCTGAGGAGTGCAGTGTTACAGTGTTCCTGAGGAGTGCAGTGTTAGTGTTACAGTGTTCCTGAGGAGTGCAGTGTTACAGTGTTGCTGAGGAGTGCAGTGTTAGTGTTACAGTGTTCCTGAGGAGTGCAGTGTTAGTGTTACAGTGTTCCTGAGGACTGCAGTGTTAGTGTTACAGTGTTCCTGAGGACTGCAGTGTTACAGTGTTCCTGAGGACTGCAGTGTTACAGTGTTCCTGAGGAGTGCAGTGTTAGTGTTACAGTGTTCCTGAGGAGTGCAGTGTTACAGTGTTGCTGAGCAGTGCAGTGTTAGTGTTACAGTGTTCCTGAGGACTGCAGTGTTACAGTGTTCCTGTGGAGTGCAGTGTTACAGTGTTCCTGAGGAGTGCAGTGTTACAGTGTTCCTGAAGAGTGCAGTGTTACAGTGTTCCTGAGGAGTGCAGTGTTAGTGTTACAGTGTTCCTGAGGAGTGCAGTGTTAGTGTTCCTGAGGAGTGCAGTGTTACAGTGTTCCTGAGGAGTGCAGTGTTAGTGTTACAGTGTTCCTGAGGAGTGCAGTGTTAGTGTTACAGTGTTCCTGAGGAGTGTAGTGTTACAGTGTTGCTGAGGAGTGCAGTGTTAGTGTTACAGTGTTCCTGAGGAGTGCAGTGTTAGTGTTACAGTGTTCCTGAGGAGTGCAGTGTTAGTGTTAGTGTTCCTGAGGAGTGCAGTGTTAGTGTTAGTGTTCCTGAGGAGTGCAGTGTTACAGTGTTGCTGAGGAGTGCAGTGTTAGTGTTACAGTGTTCCTGAGGACTGCAGTGTTACAGTGTTCCTGTGGAGTGCAGTGTTACAGTGTTCCTGAGGAGTGCAGTGTTACAGTGTTCCTGAAGAGTGCAGTGTTACAGTGTTCCTGAGGAGTGCAGTGTTACAGTGTTCCTGAGGAGTGCAGTGTTAGTGTTACAGTGTTCCTGAGGAGTGCAGTGTTAGTGTTACAGTGTTCCTGAGGAGTGCAGTGTTAGTGTTACAGTGTTCCTGAGGAGTGCAGTGTTAGTGTTACAGTGTTCCTGAGGAGTGCAGTGTTACAGTGTTCCTGAGGAGTGCAGTGTTACAGTGTTCCTGAGGAGTGCAGTGTTAGTGTTACAGTGTTCCTGAGGAGTGCAGTGTTAGTGTTACAGTGTTCCTGAGGAGTGCAGTGTTACAGTGTTCCTGAGGACTGCAGTGTTACAGTGTTCCTGAGGACTGCAGGGTTAGAGTGTTCCTGAGGAGTGCAGTGTTAGTGTTACAGTGTTCCTGAGGAGTGCAGTGTTAGTGTTACAGTGTTCCTGAGGAGTGTAGTGTTACAGTGTTGCTGAGGAGTGCAGTGTTAGTGTTACAGTGTTCCTGAGGAGTGCAGTGTTACAGTGTTCCTGAGGAGTGCAGTGTTAGTGTTAGTGTTCCTGAGGAGTGCAGTGTTACAGTGTTGCTGAGGAGTGCAGTGTTAGTGTTACAGTGTTCCTGAGGAGTGCAGTGTTACAGTGGTAGAGTGTTCCTGAGGAGTGCAGTTTTACAGTGCTCCTGAGGAGTGCAGTGTTACAGTGGTAGAGTGTTCCTGAGGAGTGCAGTGTTACAGTGTTCCTGAGGAGTGCAGTGTTACAGTGGTAGAGTGTTCCTGAGGAGTGCAGTGTTACAGTGCTCCTGAGGAGTGCAGTGTTAGTGTTCCTGAGGAGTGCAGTGTTACAGTGTTCCTGTGGAGTGCAGTGTTACAGTGTTCCTGAGGAGTGCAGTGTTACAGTGTTGCTGAGGAGTGCAGTGTTAGTGTTACAGTGTTCCTGAGGAGTGCAGTGTTAGTGTTACAGTGTTGCTGAGGAGTGCAGTGTTACAGTGTTCCTGAGGAGTGCAGTGTTACAGTGTTCCTGAGGAGTGCAGTGTTAGTGTTACAGTGTTGCTGAGGAGTGCAGTGTTACAGTGTTCCTGAGGAGTGCAGTGTTACAGTGTTCCTGAGGAGTGCAGTGTTAGTGTTACAGTGTTCCTGAGGAGTGCAGTGTTAGTGTTACAGTGTTGCTGAGGAGTGCAGTGTTACAGTGTTCCTGAGGAGTGCAGTGTTACAGTGTTCCTGAGGAGTGCAGTGTTAGTGTTACAGTGTTCCTGAGGAGTGCAGTGTTAGTGTTACAGTGTTCCTGAGGAGTGCAGTGTTAGTGTTACAGTGTTCCTGAGGAGTGCAGTGTTAGTGTTACAGTGTTCCTGAGGAGTGCAGTGTTAGTGTTACAGTGTTCCTGAGGAGTGCAGTGTTAGTGTTACAGTGTTCCTGAGGAGTGCAGTGTTACAGTGTTGCTGAGGAGTGCAGTGTTAGTGTTACAGTGTTCCTGAGGAGTGCAGTGTTAGTGTTACAGTGTTCCTGAGGAGTGCAGTGTTAGTGTTACAGTGTTCCTGAGGAGTGCAGTGTTAGTGTTACAGTGTTCCTGAGGAGTGCAGTGTTAGTGTTACAGTGTTCCTGAGGAGTGCAGTGTTAGTGTTACAGTGTTCCTGAGGAGTGCAGTGTTAGTGTTACAGTGTTCCTGAGGAGTGCAGTGTTAGTGTTACAGTGTTCCTGAGGAGTGCAGTGTTAGTGTTACAGTGTTCCTGAGGAGTGCAGTGTTAGTGTTACAGTGTTCCTGAGGAGTGCAGTGTTAGTGTTACAGTGTTCCTGAGGAGTGCAGTGTTACAGTGTTGCTGAGGAGTGCAGTGTTACAGTGTTCCTGAGGAGTGCAGTGTTAGTGTCACAGTGTTCCTGAGGAGTGCAGTGTTACAGTGTTCCTGAGGAGTGCAGTGTTACAGTGTTCCTGAGGAGTGCAGTGTTAGTGTTACAGTGTTCCTGAGGAGTGCAGTGTTACAGTGTTGCTGAGGAGTGCAGTGTTACAGTGTTCCTGAGGAGTGCAGTGTTACAGTGTTGCTGAGGAGTGCAGTGTTACAGTGTTCCTGAGGAGTGCAGTGTTAGTGTTACAGTGTTCCTGAGGAGTGCAGTGTTAGTGTTACAGTGTTCCTGAGGAGTGCAGTGTTAGTGTTACAGTGTTCCTGAGGAGTGCAGTGTTAGTGTTACAGTGTTCCTGAGGAGTGCAGTGTTACAGTGTTGCTGAGGATTGCAGTGTTACAGTGTTCCTGAGGAGTGCAGTGTTAGTGTTACAGTGTTCCTGAGGAGTGCAGTGTTAGTGTTACAGTGTTCCTGAGGAGTGCAGTGTTAGTGTGTTAGTGTTACAGTGTTCCTGAGGAGTGCAGTGTTACAGTGTTGCTGAGGAGTGCAGTGTTACAGTGTTCCTGAGGAGTGCAGTGTTAGTGTTACAGTGTTCCTGAGGAGTGCAGTGTTAGTGTTACAGTGTTCCTGAGGAGTGCAGTGTTAGTGTCACAGTGTTCCTGAGGAGTGCAGTGTTACAGTGTTCCTGAGGAGTGCAGTGTTAGTGTCACAGTGTTCCTGAGGAGTGCAGTGTTAGTGTTACAGTGTTCCTGAGGAGTGCAGTGTTACAGTGTTCCTGAGGAGTGCAGTGTTACAGTGTTCCTGAGGACTGCAGTGTTAGTGTCACAGTGTTCCTGAGGAGTGCAGTGTTACAGTGTTCCTGAGGAGTGCAGTGTTACAGTGTTCCTGAGGACTGCAGTGTTAGTGTTACAGTGTTCCTGAGGACTGCAGTGTTACAGTGTTCCTGAGGACTGCAGTGTTACAGTGTTCCTGAGGACTGCAGTGTTAGTGTTACAGTGTTCCTGAGGAGTGCAGTGTTAGTGTTACAGTGTTCCTGAGGAGTGCAGTGTTAGTGTTACAGTGTTCCTGAGGACTGCAGTGTTACAGTGTTCCTGAGGACTGCAGTGTTACAGTGTTCCTGAGGACTGCAGTGTTACAGTGTTCCTGAGGACTGCAGTGTTACAGTGTTCCTGAGGACTGCAGTGTTACAGTGTTCCTGAGGACTGCAGTGTTACAGTGTTCCTGAGGACTGCAGTGTTACAGTGTTCCTGAGATGTGCTGCTGCTGCTGCTGCTGTTGTTGTTGTTGTTGTTGTTGTTGTTGTTGTGAGTGAAAGGTTCCCTGCTGAAATGAACGTTAAGACTAATTCTAATGGTTTCTATGTTTAATTTTTAATGTTTACTGTAAATGTTCTCTAATTTTTGTGTGAGTAACTCATATATGTTCTCCACTGACTACTAAAACATGGGCTTTCCTTTCAGAGAAAGTTCTAACTAGAATCTCTTTATGAAGCTGAGAACTCTAAACTATCCAGAAGACCCTTTTGGAACTGTGGGAGTGTCTTAATTGTCCATTTCTCTTCAGCACTTTCCTGTCAGTCTGATGGTTTTAATCCTTTACCAACGTGGACAATAAGGGTTCCATCCAGCACCATAAAGGAACTGTTAACTGTCTAAAGAACTCCGGAGGAACCCTTTTTTCAATTAAACATCAGTCTGATGGATTTAATGGTTTCTAACAAAGGGTTCTTCATTGTGTGTCTGTTGTGTAGGAACTCTTGAAGGTTCTAGACACATTCCTATAACTGATCATTGAAGTTTCCATCTCCAACCTCTTTAGGCAATTACACCCTTAACCATCTAAAGAACCCCAGAGGAACATTTTTTTCTCAGAGGCTGAAAGCGCCTGCAATACATCACTGTCTTCAAGTTTCATTGAAGTTCAGGATCACTCACTGAACCACTGGAATTCTTGGACACAAACTCCCATTAAAACCATTAAGAAGCATCACACCATCACAAGCCCACCAGGAACCAGCAGAAATCTCACATGGTTGCTACATGTAATGCTAAATGAATGACTTGGTATTTTGTCATATTACTGAGATTGGAGTATGCACAATGCTACGATACCACACACACACACACACACACACACACACAGGGAGGAGTGCACAAGAGACAGCTGTTCTCTATCAGTTTAGCAGCGTAAACATCTTCTGCATTCCTTCTGCCACCGTGGCCTGAAAGGTCAAAGGTCACGATGACAAACGTATGACCCAGGAGACCTGTGAAGACACACACACACACTTGCACACACACAAACCTGCACACACACACACATAGGATCCACACAGGAGCTTGGAGAGAAGTAGAGGCTTCTGGAATCTTTCAGCAAACTCCCAAACACAGACACACACACATCAAACACACACACACACCCACACACACACACACCCACACACACACACACAGATGATAATGTCAAACACACACAAGATGAATGAGATCCCTTATGGCAGTGCTCTTCCTATAACGTTAATGCTCCTTAGAGTTGGTGCAGGTGTGTGTGTGTGTGTGTGTGTGTGTGTGTGTGCAAGGCTGCATACCTTCTCCCACACACAATAAAACATATTTAGTTCTTCAGTTTTTCCCTGTGAAGGATGAACACAGTTTCAATTACATTTGTAAACAACCCCTTGTGTGATTCTGTCATTTATAAACGACTCTGTGTGATTCTGTGTCATTTATAAACGACTCTGTGTGATTCTGTGTCATTTATAAACGACTCTGTGTGATTCTGTGTCATTTATAAACGACTCTTTGTGTGATTCTGTGTCATTTATAAACGCCTCTTTGTGTGATTCTGTGTCATTTATAAATGACTCTTTGTGTGATTCTGTGTCATTTATAAACGACTCTTTGTGTGATTCTGTCATTTATAAATGACTCTTTGTGTGATTATGTGTCATTTATAAACGACTCTTTGTGTGATTCTGTGTCATTTATAAACGACTCTTTGTGTGATTCTGTGTCATTTATAAACGACTCTGTGTGATTATGTGTCATTTATAAACGACTCTTTGTGTGATTCTGTGTCATTTATAAACGATTCTTTATTATTTACTTTTGATTCATTACTTTTCTACATTTGCTTCTATTCATAACTGATTTCTTGCATGATTCATTTATATTCTAAATGACTCAATTAGAGAGTTAGAGTGGTTCATTAACATTACAAATGACTTCGTTTTAAATGATTCTTGATTTATTACTAATATGATTCTTCACTTCATGGAGTCTTTCTCTGTTTTGGTGAACTGAATTATGGGATTGTTTACAGCAAGAAGCACTGACGAGGTGCTGCTCTCAGTGTTAGCTAAAATAATGAGGTCAGAGGAACAGAATTGATCTGTGTAGTGCACTGATGCTGCCTACCTAGTGCACTGATGCTGCCTACCTAGTGCACTGATGCTGCCTACCTAGTGCACTGATGCTGCCTACCTAGTGCACTGATGCTGCCTACCTAGTGCACTGATGCTGCCTACCTAGTGCACTGATGCTGCCTACCTAGTGCACTTCCTTCTGAGTGGAACACAACACACCTCATACTATATACAGTCAGTTTTACAATATATAACATAATGCTATATACGATTACATACAACTGAATATAACTAAAACACACACACAACATACACACACATACAACACACATACACACACACACAAACACACACACACACACACACATTGAGAATGACCCTGGTCTGGAGCGGATTTCTTTGAGTCTCTGGAGGCTTAAATGGGGAGTTGTGTGTGTGTGTGTGTGTGTGTGAGAGACAGACTCTCAGGGTATGCGTGCCTTCATCCTCTGTCTCCGTCATTAAAGCAGCAGCGATTGTGTGGACAGTCTCTCTGTCACAGGGCTGGGCTTCTTCTTCTGACCCCCGAAATTTTACACACAACACACTCCTATTAACAATCAGTCTTTCAACACACACACACACCTCCATTTAGGATGCAGGGTGTGAGGTTGAAGGTGAGTGTGCAAGGTACAGCAAGCCTGGCAGAGAGAGTTATCTGTAGATCTCTCTCTCTGTGTGTGTGTGTGTCTGTGTGTGTGTGTGTGTGTGAGGGAGAGGTATGCACAGCCCGAGGCTCAGGTTTGTGTCGAGGCTTGCTGCGGTGGTGAAGAACAGATCAGTTTGGAGAGAAACACAAACGCGCTACTGTTCATCATCGCAACTCTTCCAGTTTTTATTTGTTTTTTATTTTAATGGTTTTTTTCTCGGTTCTGAACGAGAGAGTGACGAGAGAGAAAGAAGAAGAAACAAAAGAAGAAAGAAAGATATCAAAAGAACAAAGAAAAACAGAAAAGAACAAAAAAAAGGATAACAAAACAGAATAATAAAATAAGATAAAGGATAACAGGAGGAATAAAAAAATAAAAAGAGAGAGACTTGAAAAGAAAACAGATAGCAGAACGCCGGAGAGAGAGAGAGAGAGAGAGAGAGAGAGAGAGAGAGAGAGAGAGAATGATAAACTAGAAGTGAACAGAAAAACACTAGAGGAAGAAATGCACAATGAAATAAAAAAGGAGAGAAAGAAAGAAAAAGAATAAGAGGAAGAAAGAAAAGTGAAATCAGAGAGGGGAAGAAGAGAGAAACAAAGAGAAAAATGAAAGAGAAAGAGGAAGAAGAAAAATGAAATAACTAAAATGGAATAGTGAGAAACAAAGAGGAAAAAAAATAAAAGAGGAAAGCAAAACAGAAACAATGGAGAGCAAAAAAGAAGAAAAAAACAGGTAAAAGAAAAGTAGAGAAAGAAACAGATATTAGGATGAAAAGATAAAGGGGAGAGAGAGAGAGAGAGAGAGAGATTCGGAGAGAGAGAGAGAGAGAGAAAGAGAAAGGAGGAAAAAGTAAAGAACAGAAAAAAGAAGAGTTGTGTTCTGTTGGTGTGTATCAACACACGAATGTATTAATCACAGCAAAGGTTTTTTTTTTTCTGTCACACACACACACACATCTGTCCTGGGCAGTGATGTCACATCTGGATGGTGTCATTACACTCAGTACTTGTACTGTGACACTCCCATGTAGTGTATTTTATTTGGTTTTTATTTGATTTTTATCGTCCACGTGATGAGGGTTAAATCAGAAGAGCGTGCGCAGACAGACGCACATGAGACAGACGTGAGACAGACGTGAGACGGACATGAGACGGATGTGAGACGGACGTGAGACGGATTCACACACTTCCTGCCACCCTGCAGATGCCACAGCGCTTCCCGTGGGACGTGATTCACCTGAAGGAGGGCCAAGCACTGCCAGATGTGTCGGAAACACACACACACACACACACACACACTGGGGCTAACACTGTGTCGATTGTGCACAGCATATGCTTTCAGTCAGGGGTGAGAAATGCAGCGTCTCATGCCAGACGTCTCTCAGCCTGCAGCAGCAGCAGATGTGTGTCACACACAGAGCAAGTCAAGTCTGGTTAAACCATAAAACAGCTCAGGGACGTTACACACACACACACACACACACACACACACACACACATGCTCACTCACTCTGGCTAACAAAACACACACCGTGTCACATTTGCCTCCCTAAAGATTTCAGCTCCCTCTCTCCTGCACATGTGAAACACATGTGGTTAAACACACACACACACACACACACACACACACACACACACACTGAAATAAAACCACATATCAAACAACAACCCAAACACTAACCACACATAAACCCCAATAAAATAAATCACTTACACTGTCATTTCTTACACCACTGTATTCACATCATTACACGTCAAAACCTCACATAAATAACATGTAAATGAAACGTAAAAGAAACGTAAATGACACGTATATGACACGTAAATAACACGTAAATGAAACGTAAATGACGTAATTGACGTAAATGAAACGTAAAAGAAACATAAATAACACGTAAATGAAACGTAAATGACGTAATTGACATGTAAATAACACGTATATGACACGTAAATGAAACGTAAATAACAGATAAATGAAAAGTAAATTAAACGTAATTGACACGTAAATTTAAAGTAAATGAGACGTAAATAACACATATATAACACGTAAATACAACGTAAATAACACGTAAACGACAAATAACTAACATGGAAATAAAACGGAAATAAAACGTTAATGACATGTAAATAACACGGAAATAACATGTAAATAAAACGTAATTGACATGTAAATGACACGTAATTGACACATAAATAACATGTAAATGACACGTAAATGACACAGGAATAACATGTAAATGAAAAGTGAATGACACGTAAATGAAACGTGAATGAAATGTAAATGACATGTAATTGACACGTAAATGAAATGTAAATAACCCATAAATGAAATGTAAATGAAACATAAATTACACCTAAATAACACGTAAATGAAACATAAATGACATGTCAATAACATGTAGATGACCCGTAAATGACAAGTAAATAACAGGTAAATGAAACGTAAATGACATGTAATTGACACGTAAATGACACGTAAATAACACATAAATGAAACGTAATTGACACGTAAACTAAAAGTAAATGACACATAAATAACACATATATAACACGTAAATACAACGTAAATAACACGTAAATGACAAATAACTAACATGGAAATAAAACGGAAATAAAACGTTAATGACATGTAAATAACACGGAAATAACATGTAAATAAAACGTAATTGGCATGTAAATGACACGTAATTGACACATAAATAACATGTAAATGACACATAAATAACATGTAAATGACAAGTAAATAACACCTAAATGACACGTAAATGAAATGTTAATGACACGTAAATAACATGTTAATGACACGTAAATGAAACGTTTATGACACATAAATAACAGGTAAATTACATGTTAATGACACGTAAATGACAAGTAAATGAAATGTTAATGACACACAAATAATGTTAATGACACGTAAATAACACGTAAATGAAATGTTAATGACACGTAAATGAAACGTTAATGACACGTAAATGAAACGTTAATGACACGTAAATAACGTGTAAATAACATGTTAATGACACGTAAATGAAATGTTAATAACACGTAAATGAAACGTTTATGACACGTAAATAACAGGTAAATTACATGTTAATGACATGTAAATGACAAGTAAATGAAATGTTAATGACACACAAATAATGTTAATGACATGTAAATAACACGTAAATGAAATGTTAATGACACGTAAATGAAACGTTAATGACACATAAATGAAATGTTAATGACACGTAAATAACGTGTAAATAACATGTTAATGACACGTAAATGAAAAGTTTGACACGTAAATAACAGGTAAATAACATATTAATGACACATAAATGACACGTAAATAAAAACGTTTATGACACGTAAATTACATGTAAATGAAATGTTAATGACACGTAAATAAAATGTTAATGACATGTAAATAACACGTAAATTACACGTAATTGACACTTAAATGAAACGTTAGTGAATTGGGTTAGTTAATCAGGCTAGTTAATCAGGTTTATTTAATCAGGTTTACTTAAACATGTTTGGTTAATCGGGTTTAGTTAATCAGGTTTATTTAATAAGGTTTACTTAAATATGTTTAGTTAATCAGGTTTAGTTAATCAGGTTTAGTTAAACAGGTTTAGTTTATCAGGTCTAGTTAATCAGGCTAGTTCATCAGGTCTAGTTAATCAGGCTAGTTCATCAGGTTTAGTTAAACATGTTTAGTTAATCAGGTTTAGTTAATCAGGTTTAGTTAAACATGTTTGGTTAATCGGGTTTAGTTAATCAGGTTTACTTAAACATGTTTGGTTAATCGGGTTTAGTTAATCAGGTTTATTTAATCAGGTTTACTTAAACATGTTTAGTTAATCAGGTTTAGTTAATCAGGTTTAGTTAATCAGGTTTAGTTAAACAGGTTTAGTTTATCAGGTCTAGTTAATCAGGCTAGTTCATCAGGTCTAGTTAATCAGGCTAGTTCATCAGGTTTAGTTAAACATGTTTAGTTAATCAGGTTTAGTTAACCAGGTTTAGTTAAACAGGTTTAGATCATCAGGTTTAGTTAATTGGGTTAGTGAATCTGATTAGGTAATCAGGTTTACTTAAACATGTTTAGTTAATCAGGTTTAGTTAATCAGGTTTAGTTAAACACGTTTAGTTTATCAGGTCTAGGTAATCAGGCTAGTTCATCAGGTTTAGTTAATTGGGTTAGTGAATCTGATTAGGTAATCAGGTTTAGTTAATCAGGCTAGTTAATCAGGTTAGTTTATTAGGTTTAGTTAATCGAGTTAGTGAATCGGGTTAGTTAATCAAGTTTAGTTAATCAGGTTCATGACCTGTAAATAACACGTGAATAACATTTAAATGAAACGTAAATGACATATAATTAACACATAAATGACACGTGAATGACAAGTAATTGACACGTAAATAACAACGTAAATGAAACGTAAATGACATAATTGACACGTAAATGACACATAAATGATACGTAAGTGACATATAAATGACACATAAGTGACACGTAAATGACACGTAAATTAAACGTAAATTAAACGTAAATTAAACGTAATTGACACGTAAATTAAACATAAATGACACATAAATAACACATATATAACACGTAACACATAACTAACATAAAACGGAAATAAAGCGTTAATGACGTAAATAACACAGAAATAATATGTAAATGACACGTAAATGACATGTAAATGACACAAATTACAAGTAAATGACACGTAAATGACATGTAAATAACATCTAAATGACACGTAAATGAAACGTTAATGACACGTAAATAACATGTTAATGACACATAAAGGACACAAATCAAACGTTAATGACACGTAAATAACATGTAAATGATGCATAAATAACACGTAAATGATGCGTAAATAACACGTAAATGATGCGTAAATAACACGTAAATGATGCGTAAATAACACGTAAATGATGCATAAATAACATGTAAATGATGCGTAAATAACACGTAAATGATGCGTAAATAACGTAAATGATGCGTAAATAACATGTAAATTAAATGTTAATGACATGTAAATAACACGTAAATGATGCATAAATAACATGTAAATTAAATGTTAATGACACGTAAATAACATGTAAATGATGCGTAAATAACACGTAAATGATGTGTAAATAACACGTAAATGATGCGTAAATAACACGTAAATGATGCGTAAATAACACGTAAATGATGCATAAATAACACGTAAATGATGCGTAAATAACGTAAATTAAATGTTAATGACACGTAAATAACACGTAAATGATGCGTAAATAACACGTAAATTAAATGTTAATGACACGTAAATAACACGTAAATGAAATGTTAACGACATGTGAATAACACGTTAATGACGCATAAATAACACGTAATTATACTGAATAATACTAATCTCAACTTCCTGTCTGAACTCTCTGGATGTTTCTCATGATTATCTCACAATGCTGATTTTCTCTCAGGATAGAAATGAATTATCTCTAAACTTTAAATCATTATCTAATTCATTAAAATCAGAGTGAAGCCACATCATGTCACCAAAAAAAAAAAGAATAAAAAAGACAAAAATCTAGCTTTGAATAATAAAAGTTCTTTATTTTATTCATGTATTTTCCTTTTGTTTCACATTTCATACACATTTTTGTAGATTTATGAAAATATCTCTCTGAGACGCTCTTCACATCAATCCTCGGCTCTTTCCAGCCTGCTGAACGCTGTCCATTTATCCCTTCAGTACTGCACACGTG
>NC_080713.1:32236198-32246198 GCF_019097595.1 Hemibagrus wyckioides
CAATACTAACACACAACAGTAACACTGATAATCACACAACACTAACACACAACACTAACACTGATAATCACACAACACTAACACACAACACTAACACACAACACTAACACTGATAATCACACAACACTAACACACAACACTAACACACAATACTAACACACAACACTAACACTGATAATCACACAACACTAACACACAACACTAACACACAACACTAACACTGATAATCACACAACACTAACACACAACACTAACACTGATAATCACACAACACTAACACACAACACTAACACACAACACTAACACACAACACTAACATTGATAATCACACAACACTAACACACAACACTAACACACAACACTAACACACAACACTAACACTGATAATCACACAACACTAACACACAACACTAACACTGATAATCACACAACACTAACACACAACACTAACACTGATAATCACACAACACTAACACACAACACTAACACTGATAATCACACAACACTAACACACAACACTAACACTGATAATCACACAACACTAACACACAACACTAACACACAACACTAACACACAACACTAACATTGATAATCACACAACACTAACACACAACACTAACACTGATAATCACACAACACTAACACACAACACTAACACTGATAATCACACAACATTAACACTGATAATCACACAACACTAACACTGATAATCACACAACACTAACACAACACTAACACACAACACTAACACTGATAATCACACAACACTAACACTGATAATCACACAACACTAACACACAACACTAACACTGATAATCACACAACACTAACACACAACACTAACACACAACACTAACACTGATAATCACACAACACTAACACACAACACTAACACTGATAATCACACAACACTAACACACAACACTAACACTGATAATCACACAACACTAACACACAACACTAACACTGATAATCACACAACACTAACACACAACACTAACACACAACACTAACACACAACACTAACATTGATAATCACACAACACTAACACACAACACTAACACTGATAATCACACAACACTAACACACAACACTAACACTGATAATCACACAACACTAACACACAACACTAACACTGATAATCACACAACACTAACACAAAACACTAACACACAACACTAACACACAGTACTAACACTGATAATCACACAACACTAACACACAACACTAACACTGATAATCACACAACACTAACACTGATAATCACACAACACTAACACTGATAATCACACAACACTAACACTGATAATCACACAACACTAACACTGATAATCACACAACACTAACACACAACACTAACACACAACACTAACACTGATAATCACACAACACTAACACACAACACTAACACACAGTACTAACACTGATAATCACACAACACTAACACACAACACTAACACACAACACTAACATTGATAATCACACAACACTAACACACAACACTAACACTGATAATCACACAACACTAACACACAACACTAACACTGATAATCACACAACACTAACACACAACACTAACACTGATAATCACACAACACTAACACACAACACTAACACACAACACTAACACTGATAATCACACAACACTAACACAACACTAACACACAACACTAACACTGATAATCACACAACACTAACACAACACTAACACACAACACTAACACTGATATTCACACAACACTAACACTGATAATCACACAACACTAACACACAACACTAACACACAACACTAACACTGATAATCACACAACACTAACACACAACACTAACACTGATAATCACACAACACTAACACTGATAATCACACAACACTAACACACAACACTAACACTGATAATCACACAACACAAACACACAACACTAACACACAACACTAACACTGATAATCACACAACACTAACACAACACTAACACACAACACTAACACTGATAATCACACAACACTAACACAACACTAACACTGATAATCACACAACACTAACACAACACTAACACTGATAATCACACAACACTAACACACAACACTAACACACAACACTAAAACACAACACTAACACTGATAATCACACAACACTAACACACAACACTAACACACAACACTAACATTGATAATCACACAACACTAACACACAACACTAACACACAACACTAACACACAACACTAACACTGATAATCACACAACACTAACACACAACACTAACACACAACACTAACATTGATAATCACACAACACTAACACACAACACTAACACACAACACTAACACACAACACTAACACTGATAATCACACAACACTAACACACAACACTAACATTGATAATCACACAACACTAACACACAACACTGACACTGATAATCACACAACACTAACACTGATAATCACACAACACTAACACACAACACTAACACACAATACTAACACACAACAGTAACACTGATAATCACACAACACTAACACACAACACTAACACTGATAATCACACAACACTAACACACAACACTAACACACAACACTAACACTGATAATCACACAACACTAACACACAACACTAACACACAATACTAACACACAACAGTAACACTGATAATCACACAACACTAACACACAACACTAACACACAACACTAACACTGATAATCACACAACACTAACACACAACACTAACACTGATAATCACACAACACTAACACACAACACTAACACACAACACTAACACACAACACTAACATTGATAATCACACAACACTAACACACAACACTAACACTGATAATCACACAACACTAACACACAACACTAACACTGATAATCACACAACACTAACACTGATAATCACACAACACTAACACTGATAATCACACAACACTAACACAACACTAACACACAACACTAACACACAACACTAACACTGATAATCACACAACACTAACACTGATAATCACACAACACTAACACACAACACTAACACTGATAATCACACAACACTAACACAACACTAACACACAACACTAACACTGATATTCACACAACACTAACACTGATAATCACACAACACTAACACACAACACTAACACACAACACTAACACTGATAATCACACAACACTAACACACAACACTAACACTGATAATCACACAACACTAACACACAACACTAACACTGATAATCACACAACACTAACACACAACACTAACACTGATAATCACACAACACAAACACACAACACTAACACACAACACTAACACTGATAATCACACAACACTAACACACAACACTAACACTGATAATCACACAACACTAACACACAACACTAACACTGATAATCACACAACACTAACACACAACACTAACACTGATAATCACACAACACAAACACACAACACTAACACACAACACTAACACTGATAATCACACAACACTAACACAACACTAACACACAACACTAACACTGATAATCACACAACACTAACACACAACACTAACACACAACACTAACACTGATAATCACACAACACTAACACTGATAATCACACAACACTAACACACAACACTAACACTGATAATCACACAACACAAACACACAACACTAACACACAACACTAACACACAACACTAACACTGATAATCACACAACACAAACACACAACACTAACACACAACACTAACACACAACACTAACACACAACACTAACATTGATAATCACACAACACTAACACACAACACTAACACACAACACTAACATTGATAATCACACAACACTAACACACAACACTAACACACAACACTAACACTGATAATCACACAACACTAACACTGATAATCACACAACACTAACACACAACACTAACACTGATAATCACACAACACTAACACACAACACTAACACTGATAATCACACAACAGTAACACTGATAATCACACAACACTAACACACAATACTAACACTGATAATCACACAACACTAACACACAACACTAACATTGATAATCACACAACACTAACACACAACACTAACACTGATAATCACACAACACTAACACACAACACTAACACTGATAATCACACAACACTAACACTGATAATCACACAACACTAACACTGATAATCACACAACACTAACACACAACACTAACACACAACACTAACACTGATAATCACACAACACTAACACACAACACTAACACTGATAATCACACAACACTAACACACAACACTAACACACAACACTAACACTGATAATCACACAACACTAACACTGATAATCACACAACACTAACACACAACACTAACACACAACACTAACACTGATAATCACACAACACTAACACTGATAATCACACAACACTAACACACAACACTAACACACAACACTAACACTGATAATCACACAACACTAACACACAACACTAACACACAACACTAACACTGATAATCACACAACACTAACACTGATAATCACACAACACTAACACACAACACTAACACTGATAATCACACAACACTAACACACAACACTAACACACAACACTAACACTGATAATCACACAACACTAACACACAACACTAACACACAACACTAACACACAACACTAACACACAACACTAACACTGATAATCACACAACACTAACACACAACACTAACACACAACACTAAAACACAACACTAACACTGATAATCACACAACACTAACACACAACACTAACACACAACACTAACATTGATAATCACACAACACTAACACACAACACTAACACTGATAATCACACAACACTAACACACAACACTAACACACAACACTAACACACAACACTAACACTGATAATCACACAACACTAACACACAACACTAACACACAACACTAACACTGATAATCACACAACACTAACACACAACACTAACACACAACACTAAAACACAACACTAACACTGATAATCACACAACACTAACACACAACACTAACACACAACACTAACATTGATAATCACACAACACTAACACACAACACTAACACACAACACTAACACTGATAATCACACAACACTAACACACAACACTAAAACACAACACTAACACTGATAATCACACAACACTAACACACAACACTAACACACAACACTAACATTGATAATCACACAACACTAACACACAACACTAACACACAACACTAACACACAACACTAACACTGATAATCACACAACACTAACACAACACTAAAACACAACACTAACACTGATAATCACACAAAACTAACACACAACACTAACACACAACACTAACATTGATAATCACACAACACTAACACACAACACTGACACTGATAATCACACAACACTAACACTGATAATCACACAACACTAACACACAACACTAACACACAATACTAACACACAACAGTAACACTGATAATCACACAACACTAACACACAACACTAACACTGATAATCACACAACACTAACACACAACACTAACACACAACACTAACACTGATAATCACACAACACTAACACACAACACTAACACACAATACTAACACACAACACTAACACTGATAATCACACAACACTAACACACAACACTAACACACAACACTAACACTGATAATCACACAACACTAACACACAACACTAACACTGATAATCACACAACACTAACACACAACACTAACACACAACACTAACACACAACACTAACATTGATAATCACACAACACTAACACACAACACTAACACTGATAATCACACAACACTAACACACAACACTAACACTGATAATCACACAACATTAACACTGATAATCACACAACACTAACACTGATAATCACACAACACTAACACAACACTAACACACAACACTAACACTGATAATCACACAACACTAACACTGATAATCACACAACACTAACACACAACACTAACACTGATAATCACACAACACTAACACACAACACTAACACACAACACTAACACTGATAATCACACAACACTAACACACAACACTAACACTGATAATCACACAACACTAACACACAACACTAACACTGATAATCACACAACACTAACACACAACACTAACACTGATAATCACACAACACTAACACACAACACTAACACTGATAATCACACAACACTAACACACAACACTAACACACAACACTAACACACAACACTAACATTGATAATCACACAACACTAACACACAACACTAACACTGATAATCACACAACACTAACACACAACACTAACACTGATAATCACACAACACTAACACACAACACTAACACTGATAATCACACAACACTAACACACAACACTAACACACAACACTAACACACAACACTAACATTGATAATCACACAACACTAACACACAACACTAACACTGATAATCACACAACACTAACACACAACACTAACACTGATAATCACACAACATTAACACTGATAATCACACAACACTAACACTGATAATCACACAACACTAACACAACACTAACACACAACACTAACACTGATAATCACACAACACTAACACTGATAATCACACAACACTAACACACAACACTAACACTGATAATCACACAACACTAACACACAACACTAACACACAACACTAACACTGATAATCACACAACACTAACACACAACACTAACACTGATAATCACACAACACTAACACACAACACTAACACTGATAATCACACAACACTAACACACAACACTAACACTGATAATCACACAACACTAACACACAACACTAACACTGATAATCACACAACACTAACACACAACACTAACACACAACACTAACACACAACACTAACATTGATAATCACACAACACTAACACACAACACTAACACTGATAATCACACAACACTAACACACAACACTAACACTGATAATCACACAACATTAACACTGATAATCACACAACACTAACACTGATAATCACACAACACTAACACAACACTAACACACAACACTAACACTGATAATCACACAACACTAACACTGATAATCACACAACACTAACACACAACACTAACACTGATAATCACACAACACTAACACACAACACTAACACACAACACTAACACTGATAATCACACAACACTAACACACAACACTAACACTGATAATCACACAACACTAACACACAACACTAACACTGATAATCACACAACACTAACACACAACACTAACACTGATAATCACACAACACTAACACAACACTAACACACAACACTAACACTGATATTCACACAACACTAACACTGATAATCACACAACACTAACACACAACACTAACACACAACACTAACACTGATAATCACACAACACTAACACACAACACTAACACTGATAATCACACAACACTAACACTGATAATCACACAACACTAACACACAACACTAACACTGATAATCACACAACACAAACACACAACACTAACACACAACACTAACACTGATAATCACACAACACTAACACAACACTAACACACAACACTAACACTGATAATCACACAACACTAACACAACACTAACACTGATAATCACACAACACTAACACACAACACTAACACACAACACTAAAACACAACACTAACACTGATAATCACACAACACTAACACACAACACTAACACACAACACTAACATTGATAATCACACAACACTAACACACAACACTAACACACAACACTAACACACAACACTAACACTGATAATCACACAACACTAACACACAACACTAACACACAACACTAACATTGATAATCACACAACACTAACACACAACACTAACACACAACACTAACACACAACACTAACACTGATAATCACACAACACTAACACACAACACTAACATTGATAATCACACAACACTAACACACAACACTGACACTGATAATCACACAACACTAACACTGATAATCACACAACACTAACACACAACACTAACACACAATACTAACACACAACAGTAACACTGATAATCACACAACACTAACACACAACACTAACACTGATAATCACACAACACTAACACACAACACTAACACACAACACTAACACTGATAATCACACAACACTAACACACAACACTAACACACAATACTAACACACAACAGTAACACTGATAATCACACAACACTAACACACAACACTAACACACAACACTAACACTGATAATCACACAACACTAACACACAACACTAACACTGATAATCACACAACACTAACACACAACACTAACACACAACACTAACACACAACACTAACATTGATAATCACACAACACTAACACACAACACTAACACTGATAATCACACAACACTAACACACAACACTAACACTGATAATCACACAACACTAACACTGATAATCACACAACACTAACACTGATAATCACACAACACTAACACAACACTAACACACAACACTAACACACAACACTAACACTGATAATCACACAACACTAACACTGATAATCACACAACACTAACACACAACACTAACACTGATAATCACACAACACTAACACACAACACTAACACTGATAATCACACAACACAAACACACAACACTAACACACAACACTAACACTGATAATCACACAACACTAACACACAACACTAACACTGATAATCACACAACACTAACACACAACACTAACACTGATAATCACACAACACTAACACACAACACTAACACTGATAATCACACAACACAAACACACAACACTAACACACAACACTAACACTGATAATCACACAACACTAACACAACACTAACACACAACACTAACACTGATAATCACACAACACTAACACACAACACTAACACACAACACTAACACTGATAATCACACAACACTAACACTGATAATCACACAACACTAACACACAACACTAACACTGATAATCACACAACACAAACACACAACACTAACACACAACACTAACACACAACACTAACACACAACACTAACACTGATAATCACACAACACTAACACACAACACTAACACACAACACTAACACACAACACTAACATTGATAATCACACAACACTAACACACAACACTAACACACAACACTAACACACAACACTAACATTGATAATCACACAACACTAACACACAACACTAACACACAACACTAACACTGATAATCACACAACACTAACACTGATAATCACACAACACTAACACACAACACTAACACTGATAATCACACAACACTAACACAACACTAACACACAACACTAACACTGATAATCACACAACACTAACACTGATAATCACACAACACTAACACACAACACTAACACTGATAATCACACAACACTAACACACAACACTAACATTGATAATCACACAACACTAACACACAACACTAACACTGATAATCACACAACACTAACACACAACACTAACACTGATAATCACACAACACTAACACTGATAATCACACAACACTAACACACAACACTAACACACAACACTAACACACAACACTAACACTGATAATCACACAACACTAACACACAACACTAACACTGATAATCACACAACACTAACACACAACACTAACACACAACACTAACACTGATAATCACACAACACTAACACTGATAATCACACAACACTAACACACAACACTAACACACAACACTAACACTGATAATCACACAACACTAACACACAACACTAACACACAACAGTAACACTGATAATCACACAACACTAACACACAACACTAACACACAACACTAACACTGATAATCACACAACACTAACATTGATAATCACACAACACTAACACACAATACTAACACTGATAATCACACAACACTAACATTGATAATCACACAACACTAACACACAACACTAACATTGATAATCACACAGCACTAACACACAACACTAACATTGAT
>NC_080713.1:32253698-32258698 GCF_019097595.1 Hemibagrus wyckioides
ACACACACATACAGTACACACACACACTCAGACATTCACACACACTCAGACACACATACACACTCAGACACACACACACATACACATACAGACATAATATCTTTCTCTTTCTCTCTCTACCTTCTCTGTGGAGCTATACACCCCACTCCTGAGCTCCCAGTGTTTGCCAGTTTCCAGTGTGACCACTGCCCTACCCCTGGTCAGAGTCTCGTCGCTTGTTGGTGCCCACTGGTGCTGTGGATGGATCTGTGTGGACCAGGAGACAGCCATGGACAGAGACACTTGGGGACTTTCACACCATCACAGATCTGCCATTTCATCTGTCAGCTTGTGACCGCAAAGAACTAGTGTTTATAATGACCTTAGAAACTACACTGACCTAATAGTTCCTCATGGGTCATTGATTTCTGTTGTAGAAAGGACATTAATCAGCTACAGTTACATTATTTACTCTTTAGTGTCACCCAAATGAGGATCCTTGCCACCGTCGCCACAGGCTTATCATTAGGGATATAATAAAATAGTTTAATAATTTATTTTTATTTCTAGTTATTTAGTTAGTATTTTTCCCCTCCCCTTTCTCCATTTCTCTTCTTTTGTAAAGCTGCTTTGAGACAATGTTCATTGTAAAAGGCGCTTTACAAAATAAATTGAATTGAACATACAGTACACACACTCAGACACACACATACAGTACACACACACACAATCAGACACATACACACTCAGACACACACATACAGTACACACACTCAGACACACACATACAGTACACACACACACAATCAGACACATACACACTCAGACACACACATACAGTACACACACACACAATCAGACACATACACACTCAGACACACACATACAGTACACACACTCAGACACACACATACAGTACACACACACACAATCAGACACATACACACTCAGACACACACATACAGTACACACACAATCAGACACACACACACACACTCATACACTGGGGGATTGCAGGTCTGACACTGTGGTCAGCAGTACTGGGACACCACAAGAGACTGTTCTCTCTCCGGTCCTGTTCACCATCTACACCTCGGACTTTCAGTACAGCTCAGAGCTCTGCCACATGCAAAAGTTCACTGACGACACTGCTATTGTTGGCTGTATCAGGAAGGGGCAGGAGAAAGAGTACAGAAAACTGATACAGGACTTCATTGCAAGGTGTGACTTTAACCATCTGCACCTTAATATTACAAAGACCAGGTGGTGGACTTTAGGAGGCCCAGGCCTCAACCTGAGCCTGTGACTATCAACAGGGACTGTGTGGAGTTTGTCAAGACCTACAAGTACCTTGGAGTACAGCTGGATGAAAGAATGGACTGGACAGCCAACACAGACGCTCTGTGTAGGAAAGGACAGAGCCGGCTGTACTTCCTAAGAAGGCTGGCTTCCTTTAACATCTGCAAAAAGCTGCTGCAGATGTTCTATCAGACTGTTGTGGCGAGTGCCCTGTTCTATGTGGCAGTGTGCTGGGGAGGCAGCATAAAGAAGAAGGACGCCTCACGTCTGGACAAGCTGGTGAGGAAGGAGGGCTCGATTGTGGGCTCAGAACTGGACAGCCTGACATCAGTGGCAGAGAGGAGGACGCTGAGCAGGCCCCTGTCCATCATGGACAATCCACTGCATCCACTGTACAACATCATCTCCAGACAGAGGAGCAGCTTCAGTGACCGGTTGCTGTCACTGCCCTGCTCCACTGACAGACTGAGGAGGTCGTTCCTCCCCCATGCCATGAGACTCTTTAATACCACGCGGGGTGGGAGGAGTCAGTACTGATACTACTCCCCGTCCTGAAAAGTCAGTATTGACACTACTCCCTGTCCTGAAAAGTCAGTGCTGACTCTACTCTATGTCTTGAAAAGTCAGTGCTGACACTACTCTCTGTCCTGAAAAGTCAGTACTGACTCTACTCTCTGTCCTGAAAAGTCAGTGCTGACACCACTCTCTGTCCTGAAAAGTCAGTGCTGACACTACTCTCTGTCCTGAAAAGTCAGTGCTGACTCTACTCTATGTCCTGAAAAGTCAGTGCTGACTCTACTCTATGTCCTGAAAAGTCAGTGCTGACTCTACTCTCTGTCCTGAAAAGTCAGGACACATGCACACTAAGACACACACACACACTCAGACACACATACAGTAACAGTACACTATACACAGAAATACATACACTCAAACACACACACACTCAAACACACAGACACACATATACAGTACACATACACTCAGACACACACACATACAGTACACACACACACAGTACACATACACACACACACTCAAACACACAGACACACATATACAGTACACATACACTCAGACACACACACATACAGTACACACACACACACAGTACACATACACACACACACTCAGACACACGCATACAGTACACAAACACACACACACACACACTCAGAAACACACACAGACACAGACACACAGACACAGACACAGACATACAGTACACACAGATTAAGACACACACACTCAGACACTGTGCTGACTCGTTAGAGGCAGGTTGGATAGCATTTGCAGATTTATTGAAGAAGACAGTAGGAACAACTCGTAAACCTTTAGCAGTGCAGAAGTCGAAAAACCAGAAAACCAAATAACACTAGCGACAAAAACCAAAACACAAACCGAAATTCGTAAACGTGAGGATAAACAGGAGAAAGTCCATACACAATAGTCCATACAAGAAAGGAAGTAATCCAAGGCTTGGTAAGTCACACGGCAACGTTACTTCGCAAAGAATGCTGGTTAGCATGTTGCTTATATCCTAGCGTGCTGCCAGGAAGTGAACCCAGAGGGGTTAGTATTCAGGTGAGGGCTCCCTCTGGTGGGCTGGATGATGTTGTGACATTACAGACACACACACACACACACACATTGACACACACACTAAAACACACACACTCAGACACACACACACAGACACACACACTTAAACACACAGACACACATATACAGTACACACACACTCAGGCGCACACACACACACACAGAGACACACACACTCAAACACACAGACACAAATATACAATACACACACACTCAGACACACACACAGACACACACTCAAACACACAGACACAAATATACAGTACACACACACTCAGACACACACACACACACACACAGACACACACTCAAACACACAGACACAAATATACAGTACACACACACTCAGACACACACACACACACACACAGACACACACTCAAACACACAGACACAAATATACAGTACACACACACTCAGACACACACACACACACACAGACACACACTCAAACACACAGACACAAATATACAGTACACACACACTCAGACACACACACACACACAGACACACACTCAAACACACAGACACAAATATACAGTACACACACACTCAGACACACACACACACACACATACAGTACACACACACACATACACACACACACTCAGACACATGCATACAGTACACACACTCAGACATACACACACACACACACACACACACACTGCTCAGTACCACATGCTACACAAACTAGTCACAAATACTCACTGCACCCTGTACACACACACACACACATTTACTTCAAACAGCTTTTGGATGTGTGTGTGTGTGTGTACATTGTCTCTGTCTCTTATGAAAATGCCCCTTCTGCCCCAGTGTATGGAGGAAGGGTGGGGGTAGGTGGACACCCCGAGGGCTGGACTGAGCCATGTGTGTGTGTGTGTGTGTGTGTGTGTACAGCACAGTGTCAGGTGGCTTACAGCCTTTTCAAAATGTGTTTTTTTTTTCAAAAGAGGAAAATCAATACAGTGGACTAAAGAACATGTGTGTATCCCCCCCCCCCACACACACACACACAGATAGAATCCTGAACTAACCTCACTGGGTTTAAGACTCTGCATCAATTTAAACACTCTATAGTGTGTGTGTATGTGTGTCTGAGTGTGTGTGTGTGTAACCAAATTACATCATAACAGCAGTGGGCGGAGCTTCATTATGTACTGACTCCATCAAGGGGGAATGTTTAAAAAGCACATAGTAACTGACGGAAGTTATGTAGTGTTGTTTAATCTGTCCTTCCTTCCTTCCTTCCTTCCTTCCTTCCTTCCTTCCTTCCTTCTGTCCTCCCTTCTGTCCTTCCTTCCTTTCTTTCTTTCTTTCTTTCTTTCTTTCTTTCTTTCCTCCCATTACTCTGGTGTTAGTGGGGGTGTGTAATGTTGTGTTAATTGTGTATTAATGTGAACATCACACTCACTGTCATTAGACATGTGGAAAACACCTCATTACATTCATTTGATTTGCGCTCACTTCATGCAGGAGTGTGTGTGTGTGTGTGTGTGTGTGTGTGTGTGTGATAAATACATATTTCACTCTCAGATCAAAGCCCACCAGTGCTCTGGGGTCACAGTGGTGTTGTTTACGCGCATGTTAAAGGCTGGAGAGTTAAATATGAACTTTAATACACACATTTCATATCAAAGTGTGTGTGTGTGTGTGTGTGTGTGTGTGTGTGTGTGTGTGTGTGTGGGCTTTGAAGTGTGTCACGCTTCACTTTAACGTGTGCTTTAACGTTTAACTGTGCACACACAGTGGGTCATGTAGCGTGTCCTGTTTAATGCTGTAATGTGATTGTGGAAAACTGTCCATGTTTATCTTTAATATAAACATAACACGCACATGAGCCTCATAAACACTGTGTTATAGTGTGTGTGAGGAATACACTAACACACACACACACACACACATATATATGTACACACACACACAGAGTCACTGCACTCCCGTCTGTCAGTCAGTCAGTTCTCTCTTTACATGTATTTATTTTTGTTTGTTTGTTGCTCAGTTCACTGAAGCTGCTGATTGGTCAGGTCATAATAAACATTATGATGTCATCAGTCTGACCTGAGAAAGATTTCTCACTTTAATATGACACGGGGTCCATAAACACCTAGCCTGTG
>NC_080713.1:32266198-32278698 GCF_019097595.1 Hemibagrus wyckioides
TGTGTCTCCAGGTATTCAGGTGTATTCTAGGCCTGTGTGTGGTATTCAGGCAGGTGTGTCTAGGTGTGTGTGTCTAGGCAGGTAAGTGTGTGTGGTGCAGGTGTATCTAGGTGGCTCCAGGTGTGTGTGTGCAGGTGGTGTGTCTAGTGTGTGTGTGTGTCTCAGGTGGTCTAGGGGTAGTGCAGGTCTGATGTGGTTGGTCCAGGTGTGTGTGTGTGGTCACACGTGCAGGTGGTCTCAGGTGGCAGGTCAGTGTGTGGTCTAGGTGTGTGTTCAGGTGGTGTGTCTAGGTGTGGCTCTAGGTGAGTGTGTGTGTGTGTCTAGTGTGTGTGTGTGCAGGCTGGTAGGCAGGCAGGTGTCCCAGGTGTGTGTCTAGTGTGTGTCAGTGAGTGTGTGTGTGTGGCTCAGGTGTGTAGGTGTGTGTCCAGGTATGCGGTGCGTGTGTTCTAGGTGTGTGTGCAGGCCCAGGTAGCCTCAGGTGTGTGGTCTGTGGCAGGTGGGCCCAGGGTATGGTGCAGTTCAGTGTGTGTGTCAGTGTGTGTCTAGGCAGGTCTGCAGGTGCGGTGTGTCTGTGTCAGGTGTGTGGCTCCAGGTGTGTGCTGTGTGTGTGTGTGTGTGGTAGGCCCAGGCGTATTCCAGGGGTGGTGTCCAGGTGCGTGTGTGTCTCAGGGTCCTCACAGGGTGGCAGGCTCCAGGTGTGTGTAGGCTAGGTACCCAGGTGGCATGTGTGTGTGTGTGGTCACAGGCCTGTTCAGGTCTGGCTGCACTCAGGTGCAGGTGTGTGTGTGTGCTCAGGCTCACAGGTTCAGGTGCACTCAGGTGTGTGTGTGTGTGTGTGGTCTAGGTGTGTGTCATGGCAGTGGTGTTTCAGTGTGTGGTGTGCAGGTATGCTCCAGGTGTCTAGTGGTTCTTAGGTGTGTGTGGTCTAGGTGTGGTTTCTAGGTGTGTGCACAGGTCTAGGTGTGTGGTCAGGCTCAGGCAGTGGTATGTGTGGTTTTGTGTGCATGTGTGTGTGTGTGTGTGTCTAGTGGGCAGGTGGTGTTGTGTGTGTGTGTGTGTGGTCAGGGTAATCCAGGTGTGGTTTGTGTGCAGTGTCTAGGTGCAGTGTGGCTCAGGTGTGCAGGTGTGTGGCTCCAGGTGTGTGTGGGTTTGAGGCCCAGTGTGTGTGTGTGTGGCTCATAATGCAGGCAGGCTGGCCAGTGTGTGGCTCAGGTGTGCATGTGTGTCCAGGTGTGTCTGTGTGTGGTGTGTGGCTCAGGCAAGTGGTCAGGTGTAAGTGTGTGCAGGCTAGGCAGTGTATTGTGTGTGTGTCTAGGTGTGGTGTGTGTTAATCCAGGTCTAGGTGTGTGTTCAGGGTGTGTGTGTGCTCCAGGTGTGTGTGTGCGTGGTGTGTGTGGCTCAGGTGTGTGTCAGGTGTCTAGGTGTGTGTCTAGGTGGCAGGTGTGTGGCAGGTGTGGTTCAGGTCCCAGGTGTGTGTCAGGCAGGTCTAGGCAGTGTGGCTCCAGGTGTGTGTGTGTGGTCTCAGGTGCAGGTGTGTGTGGCTCCAGGTGGTTTCAGGTGTGTGTGTGTGTGTCTAGGTGGCCCAGGTGTGTGTCTAGGTCAGGTGTGTGTGGTGGCTCAGGTGGTGCAGGTGTGTGGTCTAGGTGTGCAGGTTCAGGTGCAGGTGTGTGTGGTCTAGTGGTGGTCTAGGTGTGTGTGTGTGTGTGGCTCAGGTGTGTGGCCCAGGTGTGTGTGTAGACATGCAGGTGTCTGGGCAGGTGTGTCAGGTGCAGGTCTAGGTGGTCTAGGTGGTGGTTTAGTGTGGTGGTGTGTGGTCTAGGTGTGTGCAGGTGTATGTCTGTGTGTGTGGCTCCAGGTGTGTGTGCCTAGGTGTGTGGTGGTACCCAGGTATGTGTGGCTCTAGGTGTGTATGTTCAGGTGTGTGTCCAGTGTGTAGGTGTAGGTGTGTCTAGGTGTGTGCAAGGCTCAGGTGTGTGTGTCTAGGTGTGTGTGTGTGTCTCAGGGTATTCACAGGTGTGTCAGGCATGTATTCAGGTGTGTGTTGTGTGTGTCTAGGTGTGTGGCATGTGTGTGTAGGCAAGGTTCAGGTCCAGGTGTCTAGTGTGGCTCAGGCATGTGTGTCCAGGTGGCATGTGGTCAGGGCAGGTCTAGGTGGTGTGTGGTCTCCAGGTGCACTGTGTCTAGGCAGGTGGTTCAGGTGTATTCCAGGTGTGTCTAGGCAGGTGGTGGTACTCCAGGTGTGTGTGGCTCAGGTGCAGGCTCAGGTGTGTGTTCAGGTGTGGCTCAGTGTGTGTGTGTGTCATGCAGGTGCTCTAGGCAGGTGTGTGTCTCAGGTGTGTGGCTCCAGGTGTGTGTGCAGGTGGTTATTCAGGTGTGGTTCCAGGTGGCTCAGGCAGGTGTGTGTGTGTGTGGTCTAGGCAGGCCCAGGTGTGGCTCCAGGTGGCAGGCTCCAGGTGGTGTGCAGGTACAGGTGTGTGGCCCAGGTGTGTGTGTGTGTGTGTGTGGCTCAGGCTCCAGGCTGTGTGCTCCAGGTGTGTGTGTGGCTCCAGGTGTGGTCTAGTGTGTGCAGGCCCAGGCTGCAGGTGTCAGGTGTGTGGTCAGGTGTGTGTGGCTCAGGTGTGTGTAGCCTAGGTGTGTGGTCTAGGTGTGTGGTCTCAGGTGTGTGTGTGTGTGTGGTGGCTCCAGGTGGCAGGTGTGTGTGATCACAGGTGTCTCAGGCAGGTCTAGGTGCAGGTGGTGCAGGTTCAGGTATACAGGTGTGTGTGTGTAATGTGTGTCTCAGGTGTGTACTGTGCAGGTCTAGGGTATGTGTGTGCAAGGTGTGTGTGTGGCCAGGTGGTGCATGCAGGTGGTTTCCAGGTGTCTGTGTGAGCCCAGGTGTGTCTCAGGTGTGTGTGTGTGTGTGTGGCAGGTCCAGGTGTGTGTGGTCTAGGGGTGTGCAGGTTCAGTGTGTGGCTGGCAGGTGGTGTGTGTGGCTCAGGTGGCTCAGGCAGGCTCCAGGGTGGCTCAGGCAGGTGTGTGCCTCCAGTGTAGGCTCAGGTGTGCAGTGTCTCAGGCAGGCCAGGTGTGTGTGTGCAGGTGTGTGTGGGCTCAGGTGTGTAGGCAGGTCCAGGTGTGCAGGTTCAGGTGTGTGTGTGGTGTGTGTGGCAGGTGCAGGTGTGTGGCTCCAGGTGTGTGTGGCTAGGTGCCAGGCTGTGGTTCTCAGTGTGCAGGTGGCTCCAGGTGTGGTGGCAGTGTGTGTGTGTGTGTGCTCAGTGGCTCAGTGTGTGGTGTGTCATGTGTGTGTGTGTGTGTGTGTACCCAGTGGCTCTGTGTGGCCCAGGTGTGTGGCAGGTGTGTCTAGGTGTGTGTGCTCCAGGTGTGGCCCAGGTGTGTGTGTGTGGCTCAGGTGTGTGTGTGCGTCCAGGGTGTGCAGGTGTGTGTCTCCAGGTGTGTGTCTAGGGTGTTCTGTGTGTGGCTCAGGTGTGCAGGTGGCTCTAGGTGTGTGTGGCTCAGGTGTGTGTGTAGTTCAGGTGTGTGTTCAGGCAGGTGGCAGGTGTGTTGTGTGTGTGTCTCAGGTGTGTGTGTCAGGCTCCAGGTGTGTGTGTGGCTCAGGTCTAGGTGTGTGTGCAGGTGTGTGTCTAGGTGGCTCAGGTGTGTGTGGTCTCAGGTGTGGCTCAGGTGGCTCAGTGTGGTCTAGGCAAGTGTGTGTGTGTGCCCAGGCGTGTCTAGGCAGGTGTGTGTGTCTAGTGTGCAAGTGTGTGGCCTAGTGTGTGCCAGGTGCAGTGTGTCATGCAGGTGTGAGGCTCAGGTGTGGCTCCAGGCTGTGTGTGTGTGTCTAGGTGTGTGTGTGGCTCAGGTGTGTGTGTGGTTCAGGTTCAGGTGCATGTGGCAGGTCAGGCCCAGTGTGTCTGTGTCAGGTGTGTGTGTGTCCAGGTGTGTCTAGGTGGTGTGTGTGTGTGCAGGTTCAGTGTGTGTGTGTGTGGCAGTGTGGTCTGTGTGTACTAGGTGGTGGTGTGTGTGTGTGGCTCAGGCTACAGTGTGGCTAGGTGTGTGTGTGTGTGGCTCAGGTGTGTGTGTGTGGCTCTAGGTGTGTGTGTGCTAGGCAAGGCAGGTGTGTTCAGGTGTGTGTGTGTTTTCCAGGTGTGTGTGTGTGTGCAGGTCAGGCAGGTGTGTGTGGCTCCAGGTGTGTGTCTAGGTGTGTGTGTCTCAGGTGTGTCTAGGTGTGTGTGTGTGTCAGGCATGTGTGTGTCTAGGTGTGTGGTCTAGGTGGCAGGTGTATGTGTGTGTGCAGGCTCAGGTCTAGTGTGTGCAGGTGTGTCTAGGTGTTCAGTGTGTGTGTGTGTGTGTGTGGCTCCAGGTGTGTGTCTATAGTGTGTGTGTGTGTCTAGGTGTGTGTGTGTAGTTCAGGCAGTGTGTGGTCTAGTAGGCTCAGGTGGTACTCATGTGTGTGTATCTATAGTGTCAGGTGTGTGCAGGTGTGCAGGTGTGTGTGTGTCTCAGGTGGTGCGTGTGGTAAGGTCTATGTACTAGGTGTGTGTGTGCAGGTGTATTCTTTGCAGGTGTAGGTGTGGTCTATGTGTGTGTTCTATTCCAGGTGTGTGTATGCAGGTGTGTGTGTGCAGGCTCTAGGCATGTGGGTTCAGGGTGTGTATCTAGGCCCAGGTGTGTGTGGCTCCAGGTGTGCAGGGCTCCAGGTGTGTGTGTGTGTGTGTGTGGTGTGTGTGTCTCCAGTGTGGCTCCAGGTGTGTGTGCTCAGGTGGCATGTGTGTGCTCCAGGTGTGTGTGTGTGTTCAGGTGTGTGTGGCAGTGTGTGTGCAGGTGTGTGTCTATGTGTGTGTGGTTCCTGTGTGTGTGGTTCTAGGCCAGGCTGTGTGCTCAGGTGTGGTCTGTGTGGTACTCAGGTGTGTGTGTAGGTGTGTGGTCAGGCTCAGGTGGGTGCAGGTCTAGGCTCAGGCTGTGGGCGTGCAGGCAGTGTGTACAGTGCACGTGTGTGTGTGCTCAGTGTGTGGCTCAGGTGTGTGTGTGTGTGTGTGGCCAAGGCAAGGTGTGTCTCAGTGTGTCAGGCAGGTCTAGTGTGTGTGGCAGGTCTATGGCATGCATGTGTGTGTGTGTGGCTCCAGGTGTGTGTCTAGGTGTGTGCTAGGTGTGTGTGTGTGTGGTCATGTCCAGGCAGTGTGTCATGTGGTGGTCTAGGCAGGTGGCTCAGGTAGTGTGTGTGTGTGTTCAGGTTCAGGTGTGTGTATTCAGGTGGTGTCTAGGTGCAAGGCAGGTGTGTGTCTAGGTGTGTGTGTGTGGCCCAGGCAGGCAGGTGTGTGTGTGGCAGGCTAGGTGTGTAGGTGTGCAGGTCCAGTGTGTGTGTTCTAGGTGTGTGGTCTAGGTGGCATGTGTCTGTGTGTGGCTGTGTGGTATGTGTGTGTGTGTTTATGGTGTGTTCAGGTGGTGGCTCAGGCAGGTAGGGTGTGTGTGGTAGGTGGCAGGTGCAGGTCTCTAGGTGTGTGTGTGTCTAGGCTTAGGTGGTTCAGGTGTGTGTGTGTAGGTGGCCCAGGTGTGTAAGGTGTGTGTGTGTCTAGGTGTGTGTGCAGGTGGCTCAGGTGTGTGTGTGTGTGTGTGAAGCAGGCTCAGGTGTGTAGGCTCAGGTGTGTGTGTGTGTGTACCAGGGTGTGAGCCTGTGGTTTCCAGGTGCTAGGCTCAGGTGGTGTGTGTGTCAGGTGGCTCCAGTGTGTGTGTGTGTGGCTCCAGGTGTGTGCAGGTGTATTCTAGGTGTCAGGTTCAGGTGTGTGTATTCTCAGGTGTATGCAGGTGTGCTCCAGGTGTGCACGTGTGGCTCCAGTGTGGCTCCAGGTGTGTGTGTGTGTGTGTGTGGTCTCAGTGTGTGTGCGTGTGGCTCCAGTGTGTGTGTGGCCCAGGTGCAGGTGTGGCCCAGTGTGTGTGTCTGTGTGCTCCAGGTGCGTGCAGGTCAGGTGTATTTGTGTGGTCAGGCTCAGGTGTCTAGTGTGTGTCTAGGTGTGTTCAGTGTGTGTGTGTCTAGGTGTGTGGTTGTGTGTGTGTGTGTGGTCAGTCTAGGCAGGTGTCAGGTGTGTGTGTGTGTGCAGGTGTGTCTAGGTGGTGTGTGTGTCAGGTTCAGGCAGTGTCTAGGTGTGTGTGTGTGTGTGTCTCCAGGTGGTTCAGGGTGTGTGTCTAGTGTGGTGGTTCAGGCAGGTGTGGTCTCAGGCATGGCAGGTGCAGGTGGTCTCAGGCAGTGTGTGTGTGTGGTTCAGGTCTAGGTACTCTAGTGGCTCAGTGTGCAGTGCTCAGGTGTGGTGTCTCAGGTGCAGGCATGTGTGTGTGTGGCTAGGTGGCTCAGGCAGGTGTGGTTTCAGGCAGTGTGTGTGTGTGTGTGTGGCTCAGGCAGGTGTGTCTAGGTGTGTGTGTAGGTGTGCAGGTGTGTGTGTGGCTAGGTGTGTGTGTGTGGCTCAGGCAGGTTTAGGTGTGTGTGGCTCAGGTGTGTGTGTGTGCAGGCTCAGTGTGTGTGTGGTCTAGAGGTGTGTGTCAGGTGTGGCTCAGTGTGTCTAGTGTGTGGTCTAGGCAGGCTCAGTGTGGTGTGTGTGTGTGGTTTGCATGGTGTGTGGTCTCAGGTGTACATGTGTGTGTGTAAAGGCTCAGGTGTGTGTGTAAGGTTCTAGGTGTGTGGTCTAGTGTGTAGTTCAGGTTTGTGGCAGGCATGTGTGTGTGTGTGTGTGTAGTCTAGGTGTGTGTCTAGGTGTGGGCAGGTGGTGCAGTGCAAGGTGTCTGTCCATGGCTCCAGGCAGGCATTGTCTAGTGTGTGTGGCAGGTGTGTGTGTGCAGGTGTGTCTAGGGTGTGTATGTGTGCCAGGTGGTGTCTAGGCAGGTAATGTTAGGTGCAGGCCCAGGTGCAGGCAGGTGGTCCAGTGGCAGGTTTCAGGGTGTGTGCAGGCTCAGTGTGTGTGTGCAGGCAAGTGGTGTTCAGGTGCAGGTCAGTGTGTGGCTCAGGTGTGGTGTGTGTGTGTCTCAGGTGTGTGTACTCCAGGCAAGGTGTGTGTGTGGTCATAGGTGTGTCTCAGGTGTGTGTGTCTAGGTGGCAGGCAGGTGTGTGTGTGGTCTAGGTGGGTGCAAGGTGTGTGGTCATGCAGGTGTGCTACCAGGTGTCTAGTGTGTGTCTCAGGTGTGTGTGTCTAGGTGTGCATGCAGGTCTAGGTGTGTGCCTGTGTGTGGCTCACAGTGTGGTTCCAGGTGTGTGGCAAGGTGCAGGCTCAGGTGTGGCAGGCTCCAGGTGTGTGTGTGTGCGCACGTGTGTGTGTGTATGTCCAGGCAGGTGGCTCCAGGTGTGTGGCCCAGGTGTCTAGGCAGGTGTGTTGCAGGTGCAGGGCATGTTCAGGTGTGTGTGTGTGGGGTCTAGGCTCAGGGTGTGTGTCTGTGTGTGTGTGCAGGTGCAGTGGCTCAGGCAGGTGTCTCAGGTGTGTGTGGTCCAGGCAGGTCTCAGTGTGGCTCAGGTGTGTGTGTCTGGTCAGGTGGCTCAGGCATGTGCTCAGGTGTGTCTAGGCAAGGTGGTCTCAGGGCAGGCAGGTATTCAGGTGTGTGTGTGTAGTGTGTGGGTGCATGTGTGTGTGGCTCCAGTGTGTGTGGCCTATTCAGGTGTGGCTCCAGGCATGGCTCAGGCATTGTGTGTGGTTCAGGTGTGTGGTATCTATGGCAAGGTCTAGGTGGTTCAGGTGTTCAGTGTGTGTGTGTGTGCTCAGGTGTGTGTGGTGGTTCAGGCAGGCTCCAGGCAGGTGTGTCAGGTGTGCTCCAGTGTGGTATTCCAGGCAAGGCAGGCTCAGGTGTGTGGCTCAGTGTGTGTGTGCCCAGGCAGGTGTGTGGTGGCTCCAGGTGTGCAGGTGTGGACTCAGGTGTGCTCAGGTGTGTGTGTTTGTGTGGCCAGGTCTAGGTGCAGGTGTGTCTAGTGTGTGTTTGCAGGTGTGTGTGTGTGTCTAGGTGCAGGTGTGGCTGTCTAGTGTGTGTGTGTGTGTGTGTCAGGCAGGTGTGTGTGTGTGTCTCATTCAGGTGCAGGTCTCAGTGTGTGTCATGGCCCAGGTGTGTGTGTGTGTGTGTCTAGGTGGTCATGTGCCTATGTGTGTGGTGTGTGTCTAGGTGTGCAGTGTGGTTCAGGTGTGTGTGCATGCCCAGGTGTGGTCTAGGTGGCTCAGGTGCAGGTGGCTCAGGTGTGTGGTGTGTGTGTCTGTGTGTGGCTCTAGGCAGTGGTGTGTGGCAGGCTCCAGGTGTGTGTGGTTCAGGTGGTCTAGGTGGCTGTGTGGTGTGTGTGTGTGCCAGGCACAGGCAGGTTCCAGGGTGTGTGTCAGGTGTGGTCTAGGGCAGGTGGCTGGTCTAGGTGTGTGTGTGCAGGGTGGTCTCAGGTGTGTGTGTGTCAGGTGTGTAGCTCAGTGTGTGGTCTCAGGCAGGCTCAGGTGTGTGTGTGTGCTCAGTGTGTGTCTAGTGTGTGTGTGTCTAGGCAGGTCTCAGGTGTGTGTCTAGTGTGTGTGTGGTCTAGGTGGCTCCAGGCAGGTGTGGCTCAGGTGTCAGGTGTGTGTCTAGGGGCAGGCTGGTGTGTGTATCTAGGTGTGTGTGTCTCAGGTGTGTGTTCTGTGTGTGTGTGTTCTAGGCATGTGGCCCAGGTGTGTGTGTGTGGTCAGGTGTGTGTGTATTCAGGTGTGTGTGGTCATGTGTGTGTGGTCTGTGTGTGTGTGTGCTCCAGGTGTGTGCGTGTGGTCAGGTGTGTCTCAGGCAGGCCCAGTGTGTGTGTTCCAGGCAGGTGTGTGTGAGGTGCAAGGTCTAGTGCAGGTGGCTCCAGGTCTAGGTGTGTGTGTCTCAGGTGTGTCCAGGCTCCAGTGTGTCCAGGTGTGTGTAGGTCTAGTGTGTGTGTCTAGGCCCAGGTGGTTCAGTGTGTCTAGGTGTGGGCAGTGGTGTCTAGGTGTGTGTGTGTGTGTGTCAGGTCTATGTGCAGGCTCACAGGTGTGTGTGGTCCTAGGTGTCTAGTGTGTTCAGGTGTGTGGCTCCAGGTCTAGGTGTGTCTCCAGGCTAGTGTGTGTGGCCCAGGTGTGTGGCCCAGGGTGTGTCCTGTCTAGGTGTGTGTGTGTGTGTGGCTCAGGCTCCAGGTGTGTGTGGCTCCAGTGCAAGGCTCCAGGTGTGTGTGTGTGTGTGTCAGGTGTGGCCTAGGCTCAGGTGTGTGTGGTGTGTGTGTGTGTGTGTGGGCTCAGGTGTGTGTGGCTCAGGTGTGGCTCAGGTGTCAGGTGTGTGTGTCTAGGTGTGTCCTGTCTCAGGTGTGTGTGTGTGTGTGTGTCTAGGCAGGCAGGCCCAGGTGTGTGTGTCTGTGTCTAGGTGTGTGTTCAGGGCTCAGGTGTGGCGTGTGGCTCTAGGTGGTGTGTGTTCAGGTGTGTGTGTCTAGGTGTGTGTGGTTTCAGTGTGTGTGGCTGGTTCAGGTGTGTGTGTGTGTCTAGGTGTGTATCTAGGTGTGTGTGTACAGGTGTGTGTGTGTCTCAGGTGTGTGTGTGGCTCCATGTGTGTGTTCAGGTGTGTGTGGTCTAGGTGTGTGTGTGGTCCAGGTGTGTGTGTGTCTAGGTGTGTGGCTCAGGGTGTGTGTCTAGGTGTGTGTGTGGTCTAGGTGTGTGTGTGTGTGTGGTGTGTGTGGTCAGGTGTGTGTGTGTGTGTACTAGGTGTGTGCTCAGTGTGTGCTCAGGTGTGTGGTCTAGTGTGTTCAGGTGTGTGTGTGTGTGTGCAGTACTCAGGTGTGTGTGTGTGTGTATGTCCAGGTGTGTGTGGCCCAGGTGTGTGTGTCAGGTGTGTCCAGGCTCAGGTGTGTGTGTCTGTGTGTGTGTGTGTGTGTGTGTGTTTCCAGGCAGGTGTGTGTGTGTGTGTGTGTGCAGGTGTGTGCAAGGTGGTGTGTGTGTGTGTGCGGCTCAGGTGTGCAGGTGGCTCAGGTCTGTGTGGCCCAGGTGTGGCTCAGGCAGGCTCAGGTGTGTGTGTGTGCCTGTGTCCAGGTGTGTGCCCAGGTGTGTGTGTGTGTGTGTCCAGGTGCAGGTGTGTGTGTGTGCAGGCAGGCCCAGGTGTGTGTGTGTCTAGGTGTGTGTGTGTGTCTCAGGTGGCTCCAGTGTGTGTGTGTGTGGTGTGTGTGGTCAGGTGTGTGGCTCAGGTGTGTGTGTTGTGTGTGTGTGTGTCTAGGTGTGGCTCAGGTGTCTCAGGTGGTGTTTGTGTGTGTGGCTCCAGTGTGTGTGCAGGCTAGGTGTGTGTGTGGCTCAGGCAGTGTGTCTAGGTGTGTGTCTGTGTGTGTGCTCAGTGTGGCTCCAGTGTGTGTGTGTCAGGTGCTGTGTGTGTCTGTGTGTGTGTGTGCAGGCTCAGGTGTGTGTGTGTGGTGCTCAGGTGCAGGTGTGTGTGTGGCTCTAGTGTGTGTGTCTAGGTGTGTGGCTCAGGTGTGTGTGGTGTGCAGGTATCCAGGTGTGTGTTCAGGTCTAGGTGTGTGTGTGTGGCTCCAGTGTGTGTGGTCTAGTGTGTAGGTTCAGGTGTGTGTGGTTCTAGGTGTGGTGTGTCTAGGCATGTGTTTAGGTGGTGTGTGTGTCTAGGCAGGTTCCATGTGTGTGTGGCTCAGGTGCAGGTGTGTGTGTGTGGCTCTAGGTGGTGTGTGTGTTCCAGGCATGTGTGTGTAAGGTGTGCGTGTGTGCAGTGTGTGTGCTCTAGGCTCAGGTGTGTCTAGGGCATGCAGGTTCCTGTGTGTGGCTCAGGCAAGGTGTGCTAGGTGGGTGGCTCCAGGCAAGGGGTGCAGGTGTGCTCCAGGCAGGGGGCAGGCTCTAGGTGTGTGTGTGTGCTCAGGTGTGTGTGTCTGAGGTGTATTCAGGTGTGTGTGTCTAGGCTCCTAGTGGTCTAGGCTCCAGGTGCAGGTATTCAGGCATGCAGGCTCCAGGTGTGTGTGTGTGTGCAGGTGGTCATGTGTGTGTGTCTAGGCTATGTCCAGGTGTGTGTGTGTGCAGGCTCCAGGTGTGTCTCCAGTGTGCTCCAGGTGTGTGTCTCAGGCAAGGCTCAGGCAGGCTCCATGTGTGTGTGTCTGTGTGTGTGTGCAGGGTTCAGATGTGTCTATGGTGTGTGTGTGTCTAGGTGTGTGTGTGTGTGGCTCCATGCAGTGTGTGTAGGCTCATGGTCTAGGTGGTGTGTGTCTCCAGGTGTGTGCAAGGCTCCAGTGTCCCACGCAGTGCCTCCAGGTGTGGCTCAGGCAGTGTGTATTCAGGTGTGTGGGTGGTTCATGCAGGTGGTGTGTGTGGTCTATGCAGTGTGTATCTCAGGTGTGTGTGTGTCTATTCAGGTGTGTGTGTGCAGGCTCAGTGTGTGCATGTGTGTGCGGTCTCAGGTGTGTGTTTCAGGCAGGCTCCAGGTGTGTCAGGCAGGCAGTGCTCTAGGTGTGTGTGCTCAGGTGTGTGTGTGTGTGTGTGTGTGCCCAGGTGGTGCAGGTGTGGCTCAGGTGCTGTGTGTGTCCAGTGTGTGTGGCCCAGGTGTGTGTGTGTCTAGGTGTGTGTGTGCCAGGCTCAGGTGTGTGTCTAGGTGCAGTGGCTCAGGTGTGTGTGTGGCTGCAGGTGGCTCCAGTGTGTGTGTGGTGTAAGGCTCAGGTGTGTGCTCAGGTGGATCATGCAGTGTGTCCAGGTGTGTGTGTCTAGGCTGCAGGCAGGCTCAGGTGTGTGCAGGTGTGTGTGTGCTCAGGTGTGTGCAGTGTGTCTCAGGTGTGTGTGTGGGTCTAGTGTGTGCAGGATCAGGCCCATGGTGTCTTATGTGTGGTAGGCCCAGGCAGGTGCGTGCAGGTGTGTGTACGCCAGTGTGTGTGTGCCCAGTGTGTGTGTGTGTGGCTCATGCAGGTGTGTGCTCTAGGTGTGTGTGTGTGTGTGTGTCTGCCCCCCCAGGTGTGTGCAGGTACTCAGTGTGTGTGTGTCAGGTGTGTGTGTGTCAGGTGTGTGGCTAGTGTGTGTGTCCTAGGTGGTGTTATGTATGTGTGTGTGTGTCCAGGTGTGTGTGCTCAGGTGTGTGTGTGTGTGTGTGTGTGTGCTAGTGTGTGTGTCTAGGTGTGTGTGTGTTGTGGTGCGGATCTTGTGTGTGTCTATCCAGGTGTGTGCTCAGGTGGCTCAGGCAGGTCCAGGTGTGTGTGTCTAGTGTGTGTGTGGCTCAGGTGTGTGTGTGTGTGTGTGTGTGCAGGTGTGTGGTTTCAGGTGTGTGTGTGTTGCTCAGTGTGTGTCTATGCAGGTGTGAGGCTCCAGTGCTCTGTGTGGTCATGCCAGGCTCAGGTGTGTGTGTGTGTGTTTCAGGTGTGTGTGTGTGTGTAGGTGTGTGTGTGTGCAGGTGTGGCTCTAGGTGTGTGTGTGTGTGTGTCTAGTGTGTGTGTGTGTTTCAGGTGTGGCTCAGGTGTGTGTGTCTCAGGTGTGTGTGTGTGTCTAGGTGTGTCAGGTGTGTGTGTGTGCTCAGTGTGTGTGTGTGTGTGTGTGGCAGGCTCAGTGTGCAGGTCAGTGTGTGTG
>NC_080713.1:32283698-32316198 GCF_019097595.1 Hemibagrus wyckioides
AGACACACAGCAGGACCTGACAGAAACTATCACACACACTCTAGTACACACACACACACACACACACACACAAACTCAAACACTGACAGTACTTTTTTAGGTATGTGTTTTCAGTAGACTGATCTCCCCCCCCTCTCTCTGCTTTTTCTTTATTTTTTCTTGTGTGTGTGTGTGTTTGAGGACAGAGAGACAGACAGAGTCATAGACAGATGGGTGTAATGGTGTAAAATGGAGGTTCTATTCATGTATGTGTCATGCCACCTTGTACCTCCACTCGCACTCACAAACTTCCATTCAGTTGCTGTATTGATTGTGTCAGAGGTTAGAGGTCAAAGATCACCTGGCCTGCTCCGTCTCAGCGATGTTTCAGTGTCTGGGTCGCTATGGCGACGGCGCTATTTGGGCTTCACTCTGCTTTTAACTCAGCACTTACTTTCTTCTAAGAGACATGGAAATAGATTTGTGAGGGGTATGTGAGTGTGGGGAGGGGCTGTATGTAAGGGGTGTGTGTGGGGGACTGTATGTGAGGGGGTGTGTGGGGGGGGCATGTATGTGAGAGGTGTGGGGGGGCATGTATGTGAGAAGTATGTGTGGGGGGCTGAATGTGATGGCATGTATGTGTGGGGGGGCAAGTATGTGAAGGGTATAAGTGGATGGGAGGCTGTATTTGAAGGGTGTGTGGGGGCATGTATATACAGTATGTGTGCATAGGGTGTGTGGTGAACATGTGGGGGGTATGTTTGTGGGAGGTGTGTGTTAGTGTTACACTGTTACAGTATGAGTGTTAGTGTTACACTGTTACAGTATGAGTGTTAGTGTTACACTGTTACAGTATGGGTGTGTTAGTGTTACACTGTTACAGTATGAGTGTTAGTGTTACACTGTTACAGTATGGGTGTGAGTGTTACACTGTTACAGTATGAGTGTTAGTGTTACACTGTTACAGTATGGGTGTGTTAGTGTTACACTGTTACAGTGTGAGTGTGTTAGTGTTACACTGTTACAGTATGAGAGTGTTAGTGTTACACTGTTACAGTGTGAGTGTGTTAGTGTTACACTGTTAGTGTGAGTGTGTTAGTGTTACACTGTTACAGTATGAGTGTGTGTTACACTGATACAGTATGGGTGTGTTAGTGTTACACTGTTACAGTATGAGTGTTAGTGTTACACTGTTACAGTATGGGTGTGAGTGTTACACTGTTACAGTATGAGTGTGAGTGTTACACTGTTACAGTGTGAGTGTGTTAGTGTTACACTGTTACAGTATGGGTGTGAGTGTTACACTGTTACAGTATGAGTGTTAGTGTTACACTGTTACAGTATGGGTGTGTTAGTGTTACACTGTTACAGTGTGAGTGTGTTAGTGTTACACTGTTACAGTATGAGTGTGTGTTACACTGTTACAGTATGAGTGTGTTAGTGTTACACTGTTACAGTATGGGTGTGTTAGTGTTACACTGTTACAGTATGAGTGTTAGTGTTACACTGTTACAGTATGAGTGTTAGTGTTACACTGTTACAGTATGGGTGTGTTAGTGTTACACTGTTACAGTATGAGTGTTAGTGTTACACTGTTACAGTATGAGTGTGTTAGTGTTACACTGTTACAGTATGAGTGTTAGTGTTACACTGTTACAGTATGGGTGTGTTAGTGTTACACTGTTACAGTATGAGTGTGTTAGTGTTACACTGTTACAGTATGAGTGTTAGTGTTACACTGTTACAGTATGGGTGTGTTAGTGTTACACTGTTACAGTATGAGTGTTAGTGTTACACTGTTACAGTATGAGTGTTAGTGTTACACTGTTACAGTATGAGTGTTAGTGTTACACTGTTACAGTATGGGTGTGTTAGTGTTACACTGTTACAGTATGAGTGTGTTAGTGTTACACTGTTACAGTATGAGTGTGTTAGTGTTACACTGTTACAGTATGGGTGTGTTAGTGTTACACTGTTACAGTATGGGTGTGTTAGTGTTACACTGTTACAGTATGAGTGTTAGTGTTACACTGTTACAGTATGAGTGTTAGTGTTACACTGTTACAGTATGGGTGTGTTAGTGTTACACTGTTACAGTATGGGTGTGTTAGTGTTACACTGTTACAGTGTGAGTGTGTTAGTGTTACACTGTTACAGTATGGGTGTGTTAGTGTTACACTGTTACAGTATGAGTGTTAGTGTTACACTGTTACAGTATGGGTGTGTTAGTGTTACACTGTTACAGTATGAGTGTGTTAGTGTTACACTGTTACAGTATGGGTGTGTTAGTGTTACACTCTTACAGTATGGGTGTGTTAGTGTTACACTGTTACAGTATGAGTGTTAGTGTTACACTGTTACAGTATGAGTGTGTTAGTGTCACACTGTTACAGTATGAGTGTGTTAGTGTTACACTGTTACAGTATGAGTGTTTTAGTGTTACACTCTTACAGTATGGGTGTGTTAGTGTTACACTCTTACAGTATGGGTGTGTTAGTGTTACACTGTTACAGTATGAGTGTTAGTGTTACACTGTTACAGTATGGGTGCGTTAGTGTTACACTGTTACAGTATGAGTGTTAGTGTTACACTGTTACAGTATGAGTGTGTTAGTGTCACACTGTTACAGTATGAGTGTGTTAGTGTTACACTGTTACAGTATGAGTGTGTTAGTGTTACACTCTTACAGTATGGGTGTGTTAGTGTTACACTCTTACAGTATGAGTGTGTTAGTGTTACAATGTTACAGTATGAGTGTGTTAGTGTTACACTCTTACAGTATGAGTGTGTTAGTGTTACACTGTTACAGTATGAGTGTGTTAGTGTTACACTCTTACAGTATGGGTGTGTTAGTGTTACAATGTTACAGTATGGGTGTGTTAGTGTTACACTCTTACAGTATGGATGTGTTAGTGTTACAATGTTACAGTATGAGTGTGTTAGTGTTACACTGTTACAGTATGAGTGTGTTAGTGTTACACTGTTACAGTATGAGTGTTAGTGTTACACTGTTACAGTATGAGTGTTAGTGTTACACTGTTACAGTATGAGTGTTAGTGTTACACTGTTACAGTATGAGTGTGTTAGTGTTACACTGTTACAGTATGAGTGTTAGTGTTACACTGTTACAGTATGAGTGTTAGTGTTACACTGTTACAGTGTGAGTGTGTTAGTGTTACACTGTTACAGTATGAGTGTGTTAGTGTTACACTGTTACAGTATGAGTGTTAGTGTTACACTGTTACAGTATGAGTGTGTTAGTGTTACACTGTTACAGTATGGGTGTGTTAGTGTTACACTGTTACAGTATGAGTGTTAGTGTTACACTGTTACAGTATGGGTGTGTTAGTGTTACACTGTTACAGTATGAGTGTTAGTGTTACACTGTTACAGTATGGGTGTGTTAGTGTTACACTGTTACAGTATGGGTGTGTTAGTGTTACACTGTTACAGTATGGGTGTGTTAGTGTTACACTGTTACAGTATGAGTGTGTTAGTGTCACACTGTTACAGTATGAGTGTGTTAGTGTTACACTGTTACAGTATGAGTGTTAGTGTTACACTGTTACAGTATGAGTGTGTTAGTGTTACACTGTTACAGTATGAGTGTGTTAGTGTTACACTGTTACAGTGTGAGTGTGTTAGTGTCACACTGTTACAGTATGAGTGTGTTAGTGTTACACTGTTACAGTATGAGTGTTAGTGTTACACTGTTACATTTTGGGTGTGTTAGTGTTACACTGTTACAGTATGGGTGTGTTAGTGTTACACTGTTACAGTATGAGTGTGTTAGTGTCACACTGTTACAGTATGAGTGTGTTAGTGTTACAATGTTACAGTATGAGTGTGTTAGTGTTACACTGTTACAGTATGAGTGTGTTAGTGTTACACTGTTACAGTATGAGTGTTAGTGTTACACTGTTACAGTATGAGTGTGTTAGTGTTACACTGTTACAGTATGAGTGTTAGTGTTACACTGTTACAGTATGAGTGTTAGTGTTACACTGTTACAGTATGAGTGTTAGTGTTACACTGTTACAGTATGAGTGTGTTAGTGTCACACTGTTACAGTATGAGTGTGTTAGTGTTACACTGTTACAGTATGAGTGTGTTAGTGTTACACTCTTACAGTATGGGTGTGTTAGTGTTACAATGTTACAGTATGAGTGTGTTAGTGTTACACTCTTACAGTATGAGTGTGTTAGTGTTACACTGTTACAGTATGAGTGTGTTAGTGTTACACTCTTACAGTATGGGTGTGTTAGTGTTACACTCTTACAGTATGGGTGTGTTAGTGTTACAATGTTACAGTATGAGTGTGTTAGTGTTACACTGTTACAGTATGAGTGTGTTAGTGTTACACTGTTACAGTATGAGTGTTAGTGTTACACTGTTACAGTATGAGTGTTAGTGTTACACTGTTACAGTGTGAGTGTGTTAGTGTTACACTGTTACAGTATGAGTGTTAGTGTTACACTTTTACAGTATGGGTGTGAGTGTTACACTGTTACAGTATGAGTGTTAGTGTTACACTGTTACAGTATGGGTGTGTTAGTGTTACACTGTTACAGTATGGGTGTGTTAGTGTTACACTGTTACAGTGTGAGTGTGTTAGTGTTACACTGTTACAGTATGGGTGTGTTAGTGTTACACTGTTACAGTATGGGTGTGAGTGTTACACTGTTACAGTATGGGTGTGTTAGTGTTACACTGTTACAGTATGAGTGTGTGTTACACTGTTACAGTATGAGTGTGTTAGTGTTACACTGTTACAGTATGGGTGTGAGTGTTACACTGTTACAGTATGGGTGTGTTAGTGTTACACTGTTACAGTGTGAGTGTGTTAGTGTTACACTGTTACAGTATGAGTGTGTGTTACACTGTTACAGTATGAGTGTGTTAGTGTTACACTGTTACAGTATGAGTGTGTGTTACACTGTTACAGTATGGGTGTGTTAGTGTTACACTGTTACAGTATGGGTGTGTTAGTGTTACACTGTTACAGTGTGAGTGTGTTAGTGTTACACTGTTACAGTATGGGTGTGTTAGTGTTACACTGTTACAGTATGAGTGTTAGTGTTACACTGTTACAGTATGAGTGTGTTAGTGTTACACTGTTACAGTATGAGTGTGTTAGTGTTACACTGTTACAGTATGAGTGTTTTAGTGTTACACTGTTACAGTATGAGTGTGTTAGTGTTACACTCTTACAGTATGGGTGTGTTAGTGTTACAATGTTACAGTATGAGTGTGTTAGTGTTACACTGTTACAGTATGGGTGTGTTAGTGTTACACTGTTACAGTATGAGTGTGTTAGTGTTACACTGTTACAGTATGGGTGTGTTAGTGTTACACTGTTACAGTATGAGTGTTAGTGTTACACTGTTACAGTATGGGTGTGTTAGTGTTACACTGTTACAGTATGAGTGTTAGTGTTACACTGTTACAGTATGAGTGTTAGTGTTACACTGTTACAGTATGAGTGTGTTAGTGTTACACTGTTACAGTATGGGTGTGTTAGTGTTACACTGTTACAGTATGGGTGTGTTAGTGTTACACTGTTACAGTATGAGTGTTAGTGTTACACTGTTACAGTATGGGTGTGTTAGTGTTACACTGTTACAGTATGAGTGTTAGTGTTACACTGTTACAGTATGAGTGTGTTAGTGTTACACTGTTACAGTATGAGTGTGTTAGTGTTACACTGTTACAGTATGGGTGTGTTAGTGTTACACTGTTACAGTATGAGTGTTAGTGTTACACTGTTACAGTATGGGTGTGTTAGTGTTACACTGTTACAGTATGAGTGTTAGTGTTACACTGTTACAGTATGGGTGTGTTAGTGTTACACTGTTACTGTATGGGTGTTAGTGTTACACTGTTACAGTATGAGTGTGTTAGTGTTACACTCTTACAGTATGGGTGTGTTAGTGTTACACTCTTACAGTATGGGTGTGTTAGTGTTACACTGTTACAGTATGAGTGTGTTAGTGTTACACTCTTACAGTATGGGTGTGTTAGTGTTACACTGTTACAGTATGAGTGTTAGTGTTACACTGTTACAGTATGAGTGTGTTAGTGTTACACTCTTAAAGTATGGGTGTGTTATTGTTACACTGTTACAGTATGGGTGTCTTAGTGTTACACTCTTACAGTATGGGTGTGTTAGTGTTACACTGTTACAGTATGAGTGTTAGTGTTACACTGTTACAGTATGAGTGTGTTAGTGTCACACTGTTACAGTATGAGTGTGTTAGTGTTACACTGTTACAGTATGAGTGTGTTAGTGTTACACTCTTACAGTATGGGTGTGTTAGTGTTACACTCTTACAGTATGAGTGTGTTAGTGTTACAATGTTACAGTATGAGTGTGTTAGTGTTACACTCTTACAGTATGAGTGTGTTAGTGTTACACTGTTACAGTATGAGTGTGTTAGTGTTACAATGTTACAATATGAGTGTTAGTGTTACACCATTACATTATGAGTGTGTTAGTGTTACACTGTTACAGTATGAGTGTGAGTGTTACACCGTTACAGTATGAGTGTGTTAGTGTTACACTGTTACAGTATGAGTGTTGGTGTTACACTGTTACAGTATGGGTGTGTTGGTGTTACACTGTTACAGTATGGGTGTGTTAGTGTTACAATGTTACGATATGAGTGTTAGTGTCACACTGTTACAGTATGAGTGTTAGTGTTACAATGTTACAGTATGGGTGTGTTAGTGTCACACTGTTACAGTATGAGTGTGTTAGTGTCACACTGTTACAGTATGAGTGTGTTAGTGTTACACTGTTAAAATATGAGTGTTAGTGTTACACCGTTACATTATGAGTGTGTTAGTGTTACACTGTTACTGTATGGGTGTTAGTGTTACACTGTTACTGTATGAATGTTAGTGTTACACTGTTACAGTATGAGTGTGTTAGTGTTACACTCTTACAGTATGAGTGTGTTAGTGTTACACTGTTACAGTATGAGTGTGTTAGTGTTACACTCTTACAGTATGGGTGTGTTAGTGTTACACTCTTACAGTATGGGTGTGTTAGTGTTACAATGTTACAGTATGAGTGTGTTAGTGTTACACTGTTACAGTATGAGTGTGTTAGTGTTACACTGTTACAGTATGAGTGTTAGTGTTACACTGTTACAGTATGGGTGTGTTAGTGTTACACTGTTACTGTATGGGTGTTAGTGTTACACTGTTACTGTATGAGTGTTAGTGTTACACTGTTACAGTATGAGTGTGTTAGTGTCACACTGTTACAGTATGAGTGTGTTAGTGTTACATTGTTACAGTATGAGTGTGTTAGTGTTACACTGTTACAGTATGAGTGTTAGTGTTACACTGTTACAGTATGGGTGTGTTAGTGTTACACTGTTACTGTATGGGTGTTAGTGTTACACTGTTACTGTATGAGTGTTAGTGTTACACTGTTACAGTATGAGTGTGTTAGTGTCACACTGTTACAGTATGGGTGTGTTAGTGTCACACTGTTACAGTATGAGTGTGTTAGTGTTACACTGTTACAGTATGGGTGTGTTAGTGTTACACTGTTACAGTATGAGTGTTCGTGTTACACCGTTACAGTATGAGTGTGTTAGTGTTACACTGTTACAGTATGCGTGTTGGTGTTACACTGTTACAGTATGGGTGTGTTAGTGTTACAATGTTACAATATGAGTGTTAGTGTCACACTGTTACAGTATGAGTGTTAGTGTCACACTGTTACAGTATGAGTGTGTTAGTGTTACACTGTTACAGTATGGGTGTGTTAGTGTTACACTGTTAAAATATGAGTGTTAGTGTCACACTGTTACAGTATGAGTGTGTTAGTGTCACACTGTTACAGTATGAGTGTGTTAGTGTTACACCGTTACAGTATGAGTGTTAGTGTTACACTGTTACAGTATGGGTGTGTTAGTGTCACACTGTTACAGTATGGGTGTGTTGGTGTTACACTGTTACAGTATGGGTGTGTTAGTGTCACACTGTTACAGTATGAGTGTGTTATTGTCACACTTACAGTATGGGTGTGTTAGTGTTACACTGTTACAGTATGGGTGTGTTAGTGTTACAATGTTACAGTATGAGTGTGTTAGTGTCACACTGTTACAGTATGAGTGTTAGTGTTACACTGTTACAGTATGGGTGTGTTAGTGTCACACTGTTACAGTATGGGTGTGTTAGTGTCACACTGTTACAGTATGGGTGTGTTAGTGTTACAATGTTACAGTATGAGTGTGTTAGTGTTACACTGTTACAGTATGTTTGTTAGTGTTACACTGTTACAGTGTGAGTGTGTTAGTGTTACACTGTTACAGTTTGACTGTTAGTGTTACACTGTTACAGTATGAGTGTGTTAGTGTTACACTGTTACACTGTTACAGTATGAGTGTTAGTGTTACACTGTTACAGTATGGGTGTGTTAGTGTCACACTGTTACAGTATGAGTGTGTTAGTGTCACACTGTTACAGTATGAGTGTGTTAGTGTCACACTGTTACAGTATGAGTGTGTTAGTGTCACACTGTTACAGTATGAGTGTGTTAGTGTCACACTGTTACAGTATGAGTGTGTTAGTGTCACACTGTTACAGTATGAGTGTGTTAGTGTCACACTGTTACAGTATGAGTGTGTTAGTGTTACACTGTTACAGTATGAGTGTGTTAGTGTTACACTGTTACAGTATGAGTGTGTTAGTGTCACACTGTTACAGTATGAGTGTGTTAGTGTTACACTGTTACAGTATGAGTGTGTTAGTGTCACACTGTTACAGTATGAGTGTGTTAGTGTTACACTGTTACAGTATGAGTGTGTTAGTGTCACACTGTTACAGTATGAGTGTGTTAGTGTTACACCATTACACTATGAGTGTTAGTGTTACACTGTTACATTATGGGTGTGTTAGTGTTACCCTGTTACAGTATGAGTGTGTTAGTGTTACACTGTTACAGTATGAGTGTTAGTGTTACACTTTTACAGTATGGGTGCGTTAGTGTTACACTGTTACAGTATGAGTGTGTTAGTGTTGCACTGTTACAGTATGGGTGTGTTAGTGTTACAATGTTACAGTATGAGTGTGTTAGTGTTACACTGTTACAGGATGAGTGTTAGTGTTACACTGTTACAGTATGGGTGCGTTAGTGTTACATTGTTACAGTATGGGTGTGTTAGTGTTACACTGTTACAGTATGAGTGTGTTAGTGTCACACTGTTACAGTATGAGTGTTAGTGTTACACTGTTACAGTATGGGTGCGTTAGTGTTACATTGTTACAGTATGGGTGTGTTAGTGTTACACTGTTACAGTATGAGTGTGTTAGTGTTACACCATTACACTATGAGTGTTAGTGTTACACTGTTACATTATGGGTGTGTTAGTGTTACACTGTTACAGTATGAGTGTGTTAGTGTTACACTGTTACATTATGAGTGTTAGTGTTACACTGTTACATTATGGGTGTGTTAGTGTTACACTGTTACAATATGAGTATTAGTGTTACACTGTTACAATATGAGTATTAGTGTCACACTGTTACAATATGAGTGTTAGTGTTACACTGTTACAGTACAGGTGTGTTAGTGTTACACTGTTACAGTATGAATGTGTTAGTGTTACACCGTTACACTATGAGTGTTAGTGTTACCCCGTTACAGTATGAGTGTTAGTGTTACACTGTTACAATATGAGTATTAGTGTCACACTGTTACAGTATGAGTTTGTTAGTGTTACACAATTACACTATGAGTGTTAATGTTACACCATTACAATATGAGTGTTAGTGTTACACTGTTACATTATGGGTGTGTTAGTGTTACACTGTTACATTATGGGTGTGTTAGTGTTACACTGTTACAATATGAGTATTAGTGTCACACTGTTACAGTATGAGTGTGTTAGTGTTACACCATTACACTATGAGTGTTAGTGTTACACCATTACAATATGAGTGTTAGTGTTACACTGTTACATTATGGGTGTGTTAGTGTCACACTGTTACAGTATGAGTGTGTTAGTGTTACACCATTACACTATGAGTGTTAGTGTTACACTGTTACAATATGAGTATTAGTGTTACACTGTTACAATATGAGTGTTAGTGTTACACTGTTACAGTACAGGTGTGTTAGTGTTACACTGTTACAGTATGAGTGTTAGTGTTACACCATTACAGTATGAGTGTTAGTGTTACACTGTTACATTATGGGTGTGTTAGTGTTACACTGTTACAGTATGAGTGTGTTAGTGTTACACCGTTACAGTATGAGTGTTAGTGTTACACTGTTACATTATGGGTGTGTTAGTGTTACACTGTTACAATATGAGTATTAGTGCTACACTGTTACAGTATGAGTGTGTTAGTGTTACACTGTTACAGTATGGGTGTGTTAGTGTTACACTGTTACAATATGAGTGTTAGTGTTACACTGTTACAGTATGAGTGTGTTAGTGTTACACTGTTACTGTATGAGTGTTAGTTTTACACCGTTACAGTATGAGAGTGCATAAATAGTATGTATGTGCAAAACCAGTAAAATCACTTTTCTTCTCAGAACTGACCACTGCGGGAGCTTTGAGGATGTGGTTCTGTGAGGAGGTGAGGATTATAAGTGTTGAATCTGAATCTTACTGCATAAAGATATCACTTGAGTTTGAGGTCAGTGGTGCTGATCTCCTGAGAGAATCTCAGCAGGTTCTAAAGAGAACTTCAGCAGATTTCCACTTTAAAAGCAACTGATTGTTAATGATGCTGTTAAAGAACACAAGGATTGTGAAGCTGTGTGAAATTGTGGAGATGTTTTCATTATTTCACATTACACACAACTAGTCAATACACAACTGCTCTTAGATGACACACACCTACACAATACACACCTACAGAAAAACAATACACAATTATTACCAACAACACAACACACAACTAAGCAATACACACCTATTACACATCTACTCTATGCACACAACTGCACACTAGCTGATACTGTAGATGTGTGTGTGTGTGTGTGTGTGTGATGATCCTCTCACTGTTCTCTGTCTCTCCTCTGATTGTATCTGATCTTCATCTTTAATAATTGATCCTTCTTTTTTTGTTATGTTAAGGACACAGCGCGTCTCTGCGGGATGTTAATGCTGTGTGACACTGTATCCCTGCAGTCTCACACACACACACACACACACACACACACCATCTGTGATTGACAAGGACAAAAAGTGGTGTAACACACACTGGTGTATTTGAGTTGTCAGCTCAGAGCTGGGGTTTGATCCTGAAGCCCGAGAGTGTGACTCTCACTAGATGTAGTGCGCACTTCCTCAAGTCTAAATTATTTATCACATTAGGACAAGGCACTGTGTCTCAAGGCCAAGTGTCTGAGAGCTTCAGGGTGTGATAATACCACTGTATTGTAATACTACTAACTGCGTACTAACTGTGTGTGTGTGTGTATGTGTGTTGGGGGGTCACTCTGATTACAGTAACACAATATGCACAGTATTTTACTGACTGTATCTCAGTGAACACAATCCAATGATCTGATTGGCTGATTGAGTCACAGTTTTTTTTCATTTATTATAACACACCTACATACAACATACACAATACACACTACAACTACATGGTCCACAAACACAATCCTGGAGAACTGGACCCAGGAGAAGAGCCTGAACTTCAGCAGCAGAGAGGAGACCTCAGTAAGAAGCAGGAGAGGAGCTTCAGTGCTCAGGATCAACTGGACCCCAGTTGAACGGACTGTTTCAGATACCTCAGGGTTCATATCCCGCATCATGCAGGACCTCAGAGTCTTTCCCACCTTAGATAGGGCTGCTATGGACTTTCTATGCCTGCACCATTGAGAGCATCCTGGCAGGAAGCATCACAGCCTGGTTTGGGTGCAGCACCGAGCAGGATGGGCAGCTCTCCAGAGGGTGGTGTGATCAGCTCATTGTCCATCTACAGCATGTGGTGCTGGAACAAGGTCAGGAACATAGTGAAGAACCTGAGGCTTCTGACTCTGATGCAGTCAGAGAAATGCTTCTGCTCACTGAAGACCAGCACAGAGAGGATGAGGATCAGCTTCTTCCTGCAGGACATTCAGACCTCACACAGGACCAGTACCTGAACTTGTCTGAAACTACACACACAACCTTGACCTGCTGCATATCACACAAACATCTGCACATATCTGCACTGTATGCTTACATTCTATTTTGATTTCAGCCTGAACAGAAATGCACAATACACACAAGTGTACACAACTGCACAACAGGCACACAGAATACACACATCTACACAATATATCATGTAAACAAAACCAAGAGCATCTTCATAATACATAACTATACAACACTCACAGTACACAATTACACAATAAAACTAACCCTAAGCTAAAGGCTAAGCGGCTAGCAAAGAAGTGGCGATATAGGCCTTCAGTACATTCTATAATCATGGGAAATGTGAACTCGCTAATGAACAAGATCAACGAGCTGGCTGCGCTGGTGAAAAATGACAAAACTTACAGGGAGTGCAGTTTCTTGTGCTTCTGTGAAACGTGGCTAACATCTAGCATTCCGGATGCTAATGTGGAGCTACCCGGCTTCAGCACGGTCAGGGTGGACAGAGACACTAAAGCCTGCGGGAAGCGGAAAGGAGGAGGACTCGCCATTTATGTGAACACGAGGTGGTGTAATCCTGGGCATGTGAGCATAAAAATCTCCAACTGCTGCAGGGATATTGAACTTCTGGCTGTAAGTTTGCAGCCCTATTACTTGCCCAGAGAGTTGGACACACCATTGTTCTCATTGTTTACATCCCCCCACGCACCGACACGGAAGTAGTGTGTGACGTCATCCACTCTGCTGTTGCTAGGATACAAACGCAACACCCCAAGGCAGTGGTGTAATCTCTGGGGACTTTAATCATGTTACTCTGGACACAACACTACCTGCTTTCTCCCAGTATGTGGACTGTAACACCAGGGGAAATAAGACCATTGATTTACTGTATACCAATGTAAAGGATGCATACAGAGCCACCCGGCTGCCTGCACTGGGGAAAGCAGACCACAACTTTATTCTGCTTCAGCCTCACTATAAACCAAGAGTGAGAAGACTACCAACAACCACACGCTCATTCAGAAAGTGGTCTCCTGAGGCTGAGCAAATCCTGAGACACTGCTTCGGGGACACAGACTGTGATGTACTGCAGGGGCCGCACAGTGAAAACATTGAGGATGTTGTTGACTGCACTACTGACTACATCAAATTCTGTATGGACATTGTTGTTCCAGTAAGAACTGTACGCTGCTATGCAAACAACAAGCCCTGGATCACAAGTGACATCAAGGGACTTCTGAACCAGAAGAAGAGGGCCTTTAAGGATGGTGATCAGCAGGAGCTTAAGCATGTGCAGAAGGAACTAAAAGTCCAGCTCAGGGAGGCGAAGGAGCAGTACAGGAGGAAGCTGGAGCAGAGGTTGCAAAACAACAGCATGAAGGAAGTGTGGAGTGGGATGAAGACAATAACCGGATGCAGCTCGAAGCAGGGTAACACCACTGAAGGAGGTGTGGGAATGGTGAACTAGCTGAACAATTTCTTCAACAGATTTGACGACCCCAACTCATTCACACCTCAGTACACTGCAGCCCCCACTCCCACTTCTGCTTTCAATCTAGCCTCTGAGAACAACTATGGCACAGAGGAGAAGAATATCCCTCCACCCATGATCACAGCAGCCCAGGTGTGCAGAGAGCTGAGGAGGCTCCGTCCAAGTAAAGCTGCAGGCCCAGATCTCCACGACTACCGAAGGCCTGCACAGTGGAGCTGGGAGACCCTTTACAGCGCCCACAACCCCCAGGCCCAAAGAATCCACGCCCTGGAGAGCTGAATGACTTCAGGCCAGTCGCCCTGACGTCTCACATAATGAAGCCCATCGAGTGGGTGATGCTACACCACATTAGGCCACAGGTCCGCCACGCCCTCGACCCTCTGCAGTTTGCATACCAGGAGAAGGTGGGAGTGGAGGATGCCATTACCTTCATGCTACACAGAGCCCTCTCTCACCTGGACAGCGGCAGCGGGGCTGTGAGAATAACATACAATAACAATAACATCAACACCATCCAGCCGCTGCTCCTCAGAGATAAATTAACAGAGATGGGAGTGATCTCACACCTGATTGCATGGATGACAGACTACCTGACCAGCAGACCTCAGTATGTGAGACTGGGGGATTGCAGGTCTGACACTGTGGTCAGCAGTACTGGGACACCACAAGGGACTGTTCTCTCTCCGGTCCTGTTCACCATCTACACCTCGGACTTTCAGTACAGCTCAGAGCTCTGCCACATGCAAAAGTTCACTGACGACACTGCTATTGTTGGCTGTATCAGGAAGGGGCAGGAGAAAGAGTACAGAAAACTGATACAGGACTTCATTGCAAGGTGTGACTTTAACCATCTGCACCTTAATATTACAAAGACCAGGTGGTGGACTTTAGGAGGCCCAGGCCTCAACCTGAGCCTGTGACTATCAACAGGGACTGTGTGGAGTTTGTCAAGACCTACAAGTACCTTGGAGTACAGCTGGATGAAAGAATGGACTGGACAGCCAACACAGACGCTCTGTGTAGGAAAGGACAGAGCCGGCTGTACTTCCTAAGAAGGCTGGCTTCCTTTAACATCTGCAAAAAGCTGCTGCAGATGTTCTATCAGACTGTTGTGGCGAGTGCCCTGTTCTATGTGGCAGTGTGCTGGGGAGGCAGCATAAAGAAGAAGGACGCCTCACGTCTGGACAAGCTGGTGAGGAAGGAGGGCTCGATTGTGGGCTCAGAACTGGACAGCCTGACATCAGTGGCAGAGAGGAGGACGCTGAGCAGGCTCCTGTCCATCATGGACAATCCACTGCATCCACTGTACAACATCATCTCCAGACAGAGGAGCAGCTTCAGTGACTGGTTGGTGTCACTGCCCTGCTCCACTGACAGACTGAGGAGGTCGTTCCTCCCCCATGCCATGAGACTCTTTAATACCACGCGGGGTGGGAGGAGTCAGTACTGACACTACTCTCTCTCTGTACTGGACTGTACAATAAAACACACACTACACACAATACACTCCGGTTTATACAGAACTCTCACTACACTCCGGTTTATACGGAACTCTCACTACACTCCGGTTTATACAGAACTCTCACTACACTCCGGTTTATACAGAACTCTCACTACACTCCAGTTTATACGGAACTCTCACTACACTCCGGTTTATACAGAACTCTCACTACACTCCTCTTTATACGGAACTCTCACTACACTCCGGTTTATACGGAACTCTCACTACACTCCGGTTTATACAGAACTCTCACTACACTCCGGTTTATACAGAACTCTCACTACACTCCTCTTTATATGGAACTCTCACTACACTCCGGTTTATACAGAACTCTCACTACACTCCGGTTTATACAGAACTCTCACTACACTCCGGTTTATACAGAACTCTCACTACACTCCTCTTTATATGGAACTCTCACTACACTCCGGTTTATACAGAACTCTCACTACACTCCGGTTTATACAGAACTCTCACTACACTCCGGTTTATACAGAACTCTCACTACACTCCGGTTTATACAGAACTCTCACTACACTCCGGTTTATACAGAACTCTCACTACACTCCGGTTTATACGGAACTCTCACTACACTCCGGTTTATACGGAACTCTCACTACACTCCGGTTTATACGGAACTCTCACTACACTCCGGTTTATACGGAACTCTCACTACACTCCGGTTTATACAGAACTCTCACTACACTCCAGTTTATACGGAACTCTCACTACACTCCGGTTTATACAGAACTCTCACTACACTCCTCTTTATACGGAACTCTCACTACACTCCGGTTTATACGGAACTCTCACTACACTCCAGTTTATACGGAACTCTCACTACACTCCTCTTTATACGGAACTCTCACTACACTCCGGTTTATACAGAACTCTCACTACACTCCGGTTTATACAGAACTCTCACTACACTCCGGTTTATACAGAACTCTCACTACACTCCGGTTTATACAGAACTCTCACTACACTCCGGTTTATACAGAACTCTCACTACACTCCGGTTTATACAGAACTCTCACTACACTCCGGTTTATACAGAACTCTCACTACACTCCTCTTTATACGGAACTCTCACTACACTCCGGTTTATACAGAACTCTCACTACACTCCGGTTTATACGGAACTCTCACTACACTCCGGTTTATACGGAACTCTCACTACACTCCGGTTTATACGGAACTCTCACTACACTCCGGTTTATACGGAACTCTCACTACACTCCGGTTTATACGGAACTCTCACTACACTCCGGTTTATACAGAACTCTCACTACACTCCGGTTTATACAGAACTCTCACTACACTCCGGTTTATACAGAACTCTCACTACACTCCGGTTTATACAGGACTCATAAACACACAGTTTTTGCACATAACAGTTTTTGCACATCGACAGGTCTGTAACCTTAAACACTTGTTCTGCACATTACTTATCTTGTTTTTCATCTCATTCTCCATATTTATTCCTAAATCTCTTTATTTAGTATTTTTCTGCTATATTTTGTTATATTGTTATATTCTGCTATATTCTGTAATATTTTGTTATTTGATATATTTTTTGTTATATTTTTGTGCCCTAATTTGGGTATTTTAGTATTTTGTTATATTCCTTCCTATTTTATCTATTACCTGTGTTTGTGGATACTGCTGGAAACTGTGAATTTCCCTTTGGGATGAATAAAGTATCTATCTATCTATCTATCTATCTATCTATCTATCTATCTATCTATCTATCTATCTATCTATCTATCTATCTATCTATCTATCTATCTATCTTCACAAGACATAACTACACAGTTACACAACAAAACACATTTACACAAAATACACACAAATGCACAATCACCAAAATTACCCCATGCACTTCTACACATAAGTACAACAATGTGAAACACACTCACACACACACACACTGTTGATGTGGGCGGAGCTTCAGGTCAGCTTTAACGTGTGTAGACACAGTGAGCTGATACACACTTCCTGTGTGTCACAGTGTGTAGTGTGTGAGGATGATGATGAGCGCCGCTGGACTCGGGCTGTCTTTAATGCTCAGTGTGTGTGTGTGTGTGTGTGTGTGTGAAATAAACACCTGCTACGTGCTGAGTGAAGTGTTAAGAGCAGAATCGGGGCTGAAGTGGCAGCAGATATTTACTGATTGTCTGCCTCATTACCCATGATGCACTGTGGCAGGGTGTGTTATTCAGGGTGTGTGTGTGTGTGTGTTTAACACCATGGGGAAAAAACTGGATAAAGTATCTGAGAGTGATGTTTAGGTCGTTTATACAGCATGAGTGTGATGATGTGTTTCCTGTTTGTTCCCTTTCAGGCCTGAAACGCCACTCTATATTAACACACACACACACAATACATTATTAAGCCAGTGTTTTGGCCAGTGAAGGTCACACTCTAGAGCTCCTGGCTCTGATTGGTTGATTCTCCGTGTTGGAGCTCACGGCTTTGAGATCTCACACCCTGAGGATGTCGCGTTCCTCTGAATTCTGGGGACAGGAAGTGTTTAAGTGTTTAATATCATCCTACTTCATCCTTATCCAGTGTCGGTGTGTTCACAAGAAAATAAGTGAAAGATTTAAATAAATATATCATCATAAATCAAATATATAAAGTGAGATATTTATTAATAAACACAGCTCTGTACAAGAATGTACATGTTCTATAGCAATACTGCTACTGCTAATTATAATAGTCAGTTATAGCACAGCGCCTCCTGCTGGTCTTCTGTAGGAACTCTCCAGTTCCTCTTTCACTGCAGAAACAAGACAGATTATATGCTTTTATAGTAACATTCCTGAAATGAGTCACTTCCTGTTCTCTCTTCAGCTATAAACACTCATCCCCTCAGCAGTCTCTCTTTATTCTCTCTCTCCAGCTATAAACACTCATCCCCTCAGCAGTCTCTCTTTATTCTCTCTCTCTCTCCAGCTATAAACACTCATCCCCTCAGCAGTCTCTCTTTATTCTCTCTCTCTTCAGCTATAAACACTCATCCCATCAGCAGTCTCTCTTTATTCTCTCGTATATAATATATAATTATATATATTTTATTTTTTAAAAATTACTTCGCACCTCCGCCTGACTCCCGTATTTGACATGGTCTCGGGTTTTTCCGTACATCAGTAATGCAGAGTTCACACTGAACGAGTTTAGCCCTGATTTTCTGTCGCCGTCTGGATTTGCAAAATTGCTGACAAATGCCCGAAATCGGAGGGAAATCGGAGCTCGTGTACGCGAGTCACAATCACGCAGTGTGAATTACCAAAGACATGATCTAGGGAGTCGCCGACGCCCATGAAATATTTGTCATGCTAAATATCCGGACCTGTCGGCGACTCCTGCAGTGTGAAAGGAGTTCTGACTGAAAAATACGTGGGCGATGACCAACAGCCAATGAGAGAGCAAGATACAGGGCAGTGGTCAGTTCAGGGAGGAGTTATAGACCACAATATCAGCAAACATGGCTTCGGTTAGAGTTTATAGGTTTTTATCAGAATAATGTCTTAAATATAGTTCTATCAGAATAAATAAGCTTTACAAATGAACAGAAATAACAGCATTAGAGTTTACAGAGTGGTTTAGAAACAAAATCATTTATTAAAAGTTTTTTTCACCTACAATAAATGTTTCGATGAAGAGAAAACATGCTGAAAATCACAACAAATACCATCTATAAATATATTACAGGATTTAGAGGGAAAGGCTCTAATTAATGTCAGAAAGATTTGGGAAAAATCTCTAACTCCATCTAGTGGACAAACAGAGTTCTGCTCCTGACTGCATTACACCCTGAGCCTCCAGCCCTCCTCCTTCAATGAACTCCTCCCCCTGCCCTGAACTCCTCCCTCTGCCTTGAACCCCTCAGTCTTCCCTGAACTCTTCCTCCTTCACTGAACTCCTCCCCCTACCCAGACCCCAAATCTGTCAAACACATTCACTTCAATTAAAATACTGACAAGTCATGTGTGTGTGTGTGTGTGTGTGTGTGTTCGTGTTCAGGTGCGTTTGGCTGGTTTGGCGGTGAGTTGTCTCTCTCTTTCCAGCTCTTTCTCTTTCTGCTGCTCTCGCTCTAGAACCTCCTTCTGTTTCTGTTGCTGCAGCTTCAGAGATCGCTTCTACACACACACACAGAAAGAGAAAACGATATAACAAATAGCAAACAAGTATGAGATGAAAGAGTTCCAGAGATTTTTTAAATTCTCCAAAAGTCAGACAGAAGAGTGTGTATCAGTGTCTGACCTTCAGTTTGGATGTTCTATCATGCAGGCTGATCATCTCTCTGCGTATGTTCACCAGCTTACTGTGATACACTTTAGCCTCGGTGAACTACACACACACATTCATAGAAGTCCTCAACACACCCAGAGACACCTTTTTCATAGACGTTCCTGACCAAACAGTGTGTGTTTGTGTGTGTGTGAGAGAACAGAGACTCACCAGTGTGTTGAGATGGATCATGGAGTTACACTCTCTAAACTTGGTGATTTCCTGATCCAGGGTGTCGAGCAGTACATCCTGATTTTGACTAACAGAGAGATGAAGAATATCAGCAGCAGGTTTAAATCTGCCCTCGCTCGTCTGTGTGTGTGTGTGTGTGTGTGTGTTTGTTACGTGAGTTCCTGCAGTGTATCTCTAGAGCGCTGTAGATCTGGGAGGTAGTGTGAGATCAGACCTTCACTCAGTTTCTCTACACACTCCTGATTCACTAACACAATGTCCTCCAGAGGCTGGGGCTCGCTGACCACACACACATCTGTTCCTACACACACACACACAGTTTACACATCTTAATGCTGACTTACTGTGTGTGTGTGTGTGTGTGTGTTAAACCTTTCTCAGGTGAATGCTCATTGGAGGACAGATCCACATCTCCAGCTTCTGACTCCATCTTGCCTCAAATCTCCTCCTTTTACTGATGGCTGCTGTTCAGCTTCCTGTGTATTACAACCACACTAACTCCACCATCTTCTTATAAATGTGTGTGTATATGTGTGTGTAAGTATGTGTTTGTGTATGTGTGTGTGTGTATGTGTGTGTGTGTGTGTGTGTGTGTGTGTGTGTGTGTGTATGTATGTATGTATGTGTGTGTGTGTGTGTGTGTGTGTGTTTGTGTAGGTGTATGTGTTTGTGTATGTGTGTGTATGTATGTATGTGTGTGTGTAGGTGTATGTGTTTGTGTATGTGTGTGTATGTATGTATGTATGTGTGTGTGTGTAGGTGTATGTGTTTGTGTGTGTGTTTGTATGTGTGTATGTGTTTGTGTTTGTGTATGTGTGTGTAGGTGTATGTGTTTATGTGTGTGTAGGTGTATGTGTGTGTTTGTGTATGTGTTTGTGTGTGTGTTTGTATGTGTGTATGTGTGTGTGTGTGTGTGTGTAGGTGTATGTGTTTGTGTGTGTGTTTGTGTTTGTATGTATGTGTGTGTAGGTGTATGTGTTTCTATGTATGTATGTGTGTGTGTGTAGGTGTATGTGTTTGTGTATGTGTTTGTGTGTAGATGTATGTGTGTGTATGTATGTATGTATGTGTGTGTGTGTGTGTGTGTGTGTGTTTGTGTGTGTGTATGTATGTATGTGTGTGTGTGTGTTTGTATGTGTGTTTGTGTTTGTGTATGTATGTATGTGTGTGTGTGTGTTTGTATGTGTGTTTGTGTTTGTGTATGTGTGTGTGTGTGTGTGTGTACATTCCGCCATGTTTATATCTCTACTGCTGTATCTATCTACTCGTTTATGAAAGCTGAAACTCATATAGAGATAAAGAAGGAGTTTTAGACACTATTTGTAAATAATAAATTTAATTCAGAATCACAAATCTCTCTGTTTCTCCGAAAGCGTAAAGAAAAATAATTATTGAAACTCTCTTACCTTCCTGCATGTCTCGCACCAATAATATCACGTGATTATTCCAACACCGGAAGTGTGGACCATCCCTGCGCAGATCTTCAAATAAATGAATGCGGAAGTAAGAGAAGGAAATGATTTGTATATTTACCAGTGTGCTCCGCGCATACGAAGTCATGTGACCAGATGACGTTATAAACCCGGAAGACTTGTATCGACTATTTATGTTTAAAGTAAATATGGTTATAAATGTATATATTTTAAATGCGTATTGCTGTTGGTTACTGTCACCGTTTATCACTGAAGCTTAGCATCTCAAAAAGGTTAGCGCCACTGTCCAATCAGCGGACGAGATTTGATCCCGCGCCAATGAAACAAAGGAGGCGGGAAACGGCGAGCCAATCCTAGCATCAGAGGGCGGGGTTTTAATGGAAAACGGGTGGGAAAAAAATCACCTCGTGACCTGTTGTGATGCAATCAAGCTGCCAAAGCGAGAGGGCTATAGCAACTTCTCTATCTCCGAGTGTGTGAGTGTGAGTGTGAGAGAGAGAGTGTGTGTTTGTGAGTGTGTTTGTGAGTGTGTTTGTGAGTGTGTTTGTGAGTGTGTTTGTGAGTGAGTGAGTGAGTGAGTGAGTGTGTGTTACTGAGGTATGACATGGAGGAGTTCACATTCATTTAGATTCATCTCTCAGGACCAGTTATTACTCCAGAAATGAGAGACGGGCGGTGAGTATTTAACACCAGTATTCTGGCCTCGCGCCTGTCAAATAGCGATAGTGACTTTTAGCTGCTTTACTTTCTCCTCACGCTGGAATAGTAATAAGATTGAACTCATTTGGAGGTGAAGATAAAATAATGATGAGTGTACGCCTTCAAAGTGTTTATTTTACCAAATAAGTAAGAGTTAAGATTGAATCTCAGCCACTTCATAAGCTTTGTTGTTAGCGATGTGCTAATTTTTATTGTCCATTCCAAATATCGCGATACTACACGGTGTCTGTGAATGAAGCTCAATGTACAGCAAATATCGCGATACTAACATTACCGCTTTACTGACGGAGTTTTTTTATAGGTAAGATACGTGTGAAATGAAGAATCTTTTCAGGTTGATTTTAGTTGTGAAGGTTGAAGATACTTGAAAGTACCTGAAAGATGTATTATTGAAATATAGTGAAGTGTAAAGAAATACTGTGTACTGAAGTTCAAGGAACATAAAGAATATACAGAGTGCTACTGACGTGTGGAGTACTGACTGACTGACGTGTGGAGTACTGACTGACTGACTGACGTGTGGAGTACTGACTGACTGACTGACTGACGTGTGGAGTACTGACTGACTGACTGACGTGTGGAGTACTGACTGACTGACTGACGTGTGGAGTACTGACTGACTGACTGACTGACGTGTGGAGTACTGACTGACTGACGTGTGGAGTACTGACTGACTGACTGACTGACGTGTGGAGTACTGACTGACTGACGTGTGGAGTACTGACTGACTAACGTGTGGAGTACTGACTGACTGACGTGTGGAGTACTGACTGACTGACGTGTGGAGTACTGACTGACTGACGTGTGGAGTACTGACTGACTGACTGACTGACGTGTGGAGTACTGACTGACTGCCTGATGTGTGGAGTACTGACTGACTGCCTGACGTGTGGAGTACTGACTGCCTGACGTGTGGAGTACTGACTGACTGACTGACTGACGTGTGGAGTACTGACTGACTGACGTGTGGAGTACTGACTGACTGACTGACTGACTGACGTGTGGAGTACTGACTGACTGACTGACTGACTGACTGACGTGTGGAGTACTGACTGACTGACGTGTGGAGTACTGACTGACTGACTGACTGACGTGTGGAGTACTGACTGACTGACTGACTGACTGACGTGTGGAGTACTGACTGACTGACTGACGTGTGGAGTACTGACTGACTGACTGACGTGTGGAGTACTGACTGACTGACTGACGTGTGGAGTACTGAATGACTGACTGACGTGTGGAGTACTGCCTGACTGACTGACGTGTGGAGTACTGCCTGACTGCCTGACGTGTGGAGTACTGACTGCCTGACGTGTGGAGTACTGACTGACTGCCTGACGTGTGGAGTACTGACTGACTGACTGACGTGTGGAGTACTGACTGACTGACTGACGTGTGGAGTACTGACTGACTGACTGACGTGTGGAGTACTGACTGACTGACTGACGTGTGGAGTACTGACTGACTGACTGACGGGTGGAGTACTGACTGACTGACTGACGGGTGGAGTACTGACTGACGGGTGGAGTACTGACTGCCTGACTGACGTGTGGAGTACTGACTGACTGACGGGTGGAGTACTGACTGACTGACGGGTGGAGTACTGACTGACTGACTGACGGGTGGAGTACTGACTGACTGACTGACGGGTGGAGTACTGACTGCCTGACTGACGGGTGGAGTACTGACTGACTGACGGGTGGAGTACTGACTGACTGACGGGTGGAGTACTGACTGACTGACGGGTGGAGGACTGACTGACGGGTGGAGTACTGACTGACGGGTGGAGTACTGACTGAAGGACGTGTGGAGTACTGACTGAAGGACGTGTGGAGTACTGACTGAAGGACGTGTGGAGTACTGACTGAAGGACGTGTGGAGTACTGACTGACTGCCTGACGTGTGGAGTACTGACTGACTGCCTGACGTGTGGAGTACTGACTGACTGCCTGACGTGTGGAGTACTGACTGACTGAATGACGTGTGGAGTACTGACTGACTGACGTGTGGAGTACTGACTGAAGGACGTGTGGAGTACTGACTGAAGGACGTGTGGAGTACTGACTGAAGGACGGGTGGAGTACTGACTGAAGGACGGGTGGAGTACTGACTGACTGACTGACGGGTGGAGTACTGACTGACTGACTGACGTGTGGAGTACTGACTGCCTGACTGACGGGTGGAGTACTGACTGCCTGACTGACGGGTGGAGTACTGACTGCCTGACTGACGGGTGGAGTACTGACTGCCTGACTGACGGGTGGAGTACTGACTGCCTGACTGACGGGTGGAGTACTGACTGCCTGACGGGTGGAGTACTGACTGACTGACTGACGGGTGGAGTACTGACTGACTGACGGGTGGAGTACTGACTGACTGACTGACGGGTGGAGTACTGACTGACTGACTGACGTGTGGAGTACTGACTGACTGACGGGTGGAGTACTGACTGAAGGACGTGTGGAGTACTGACTGAAGGACGTGTGGAGTACTGACTGAAGGACGTGTGGAGTACTGACTGAAGGACGTGTGGAGTACTGACTGACTGCCTGACGGGTGGAGTACTGACTGACTGCCTGACGGGTGGAGTACTGACTGCCTGCCTGACGGGTGGAGTACTGACTGCCTGCCTGACGGGTGGAGTACTGACTGCCTGCCTGACGGGTGGAGTACTGACTGCCTGACTGACGGGTGGAGTACTGACTGCCTGACTGACGGGTGGAGTACTGACTGCCTGACTGACGGGTGGAGTACTGACTGCCTGACTGACGGGTGGAGTACTGACTGCCTGACTGACGGGTGGAGTACTGACTGACTGACAGGTGGAGTACTGACTGACTGACTGACGGGTGGAGTACTGACTGACTGACTGACGGGTGGAGTACTGACTGACTGACGGGTGGAGTACTGACTGACTGACGTGTGGAGTACTGACTGAAGGACGTGTGGAGTACTGACTGAAGGACGTGTGGAGTACTGACTGACTGAATGACGTGTGAAGTACTGACTGAAGGACTGACGTGGAGTACTGACTGAAGGACGTGTGGAGTACTGACTGACTGACGTGTGGAGTACTGACTGAAGGACGTGTGGAGTACTGACTGACTGAAGGACGTGTGGAGTACTGACTGACTGACGTGTGGAGTACTGACTGAAGGACGTGTGGAGTACTGACTGACTGAAGGACGTGTGGAGTACTGACTGAAGGACGTGTGGAGTACTGACTGACTGAAGGACGTGTGGAGTACTGACTGACTGAAGGACTGACGTGGAGTACTGACTGACTGAAGGACTGACGTGTGGAGTACTGACTGAAGGACGTGTGGAGTACTGACTGACTGAATGACGTGTGGAGTACTGACTGACTGAAGGACGTGTGGAGTACTGACTGACTGAAGGACGTGTGGAGTACTGACTGACTGAAGGGCGTGTGGAGTACTGACTGACTGAAGGGCGTGTGGAGTACTGACTGACTGAAGGGCGTGTGGAGTACTGACTGACTGAAGGACGTGTGGAGTACTGACTGACTGAAGGACGTGTGGAGTACTGACTGACTGAAGGACGTGTGGAGTACTGACTGACTGAAGGACGTGTGGAGTACTGACTGACTGAAGGGCGTGTGGAGTACTGACTGTCTGAAGGGCGTGTGGAGTACTGACTGTCTGAAGGGCGTGTGGAGTACTGACTGTCTGAAGGACGTGTGGAGTACTGACTGTCTGAAGGACGTGTGGAGTACTGACTGACTGAAGGGCGTGTGGAGTACTGACTGACTGAAGGACTGACGTGGAGTACTGACTGACTGAAGGGCGTGTGGAGTACTGACTGTCTGAAGGGCGTGTGGAGTACTGACTGTCTGAAGGGCGTGTGGAGTACTGACTGTCTGAAGGGCGTGTGGAGTACTGACTGACTGAAGGGCGTGTGGAGTACTGACTGACTGAAGGGCGTGTGGAGTACTGACTGACTGAAGGGCGTGTGGAGTACTGACTGACTGAAGGGCGTGTGGAGTACTGACTGACTGAAGGACGTGTGGAGTACTGACTGACTGAATGACGTGTGAAGTACTGACTGAAGGACTGACGTGGAGTACTGACTGACGGACGTGTGGAGTACTGACTGACGGACGTGTGGAGTACTGACTGAAGGACGTGTGGAGTACTGACTGACTGACGTGTGGAGTACTGACTGACTGACGTGTGGAGTACTGACTGACTGAAGGACGTGTGGAGTACTGACTGACTGAAGGACGTGTGGAGTACTGACTGACTGAAGGACGTGTGGAGTACTGACTGACTGAAGGACGTGTGGAGTACTGACTGACTGAAGGACGTGTGGAGTACTGACTGACTGAAGGACGTGTGGAGTACTGACTGACTGAAGGACGTGTGGAGTACTGACTGAAGGACGTGTGGAGTACTGACTGACTGAAGGACGTGTGGAGTACTGACTGACTGAAGGACGTGTGGAGTACTGACTGACTGAAGGACGTCTGAAGTACTGACTGACTGAAGGACGTCTGGAGTACTGACTGGAGTTGGATTATTGATCAGAAGGTTGTGAGTTCGAATCCCAGGTCCACTGAGCTGCCACTGCTGGGCTCCTGAGTAAGGCCCTTAACCCTCACTTGCTTGCTTGTATAACGTGAGATAAATTGTAAGTCGCTCTGCCAAATGTCAGAAATGAAATGTACATCTCTGATTTAAAACTGTAGAATCATCTGCGTAACTCCTTGACCAATGGGGGGGTCAGTGTGTTAATCAGTCAGTGTGTTCATTCTCTTCTTAACCTACACAGTAAGAGTTCAGTAACAATTTTATAAAGCTGTTCTGAAAAAGAAGATCCTTGTCCTCCCAGCTCCTATAGGAATGCTGAGGTCACCAGCCATTTTCACCAAACAAGTATCTTCAGTCTGATCTTTTTTTTTTTTTTTTTTTTTTTTGTACACTATATTACCAAAAGTATTGGGACGTCTGCCTTTCCATGCACATGAATGTAATATGGAGTTGTCCCGCCCTTTGCAGCTATAACAGCTTCAACTCTTCTGGGAAGGCTTTCCACAAGGTTTAGGAGTGTGTTTATGGGAATTTTTGACCGTTCCTCTAGAAGCACATTTGTGAGGTCAGGCACTGATGTTGGACGAGAAGGTCTGTCTCTCAGTCTCCACTCTAATTCATCCCAAAGGTGTTCTATGGGGTTGAGGTCAGGACTCTGTGCAGGCCAGTCAAGTACCTCCACACCAAACTCACTCATCCATGTCTTTATGGACCTTGCTTTGGTCACTGGTGTGCAGTCATGTTGGAACAGGAAGGGGTCATCCCCAAACTGTTCCCACAAAGAGCATGAAATTGTCCAGAATGTCTTGGTATGAAGCTGAAGCATTAAGAGTTCCTTTCACTGGAACTAAGGGGCGGAGCCCAACCCCTGAAAAACAACGCTTGAATTCAGTGATTTGCAGGGGTGTCCCAAAGCTTTTGGCTATATAGTGTTAATTGTCCCCCAGAAGCAAAAGTAAAACGGTCAAAAGCTTTCTCCTGGTCCAGTGACAGAAACCTCATCTCAGCAGTGTAAGAAGAGTTCTAAAGCTCCCTCTGCCATGGATCTGACCTTACTGCAGTGTGACAGACCTTTGTAGATTATTTCATGCAGTACTTGGCTTAATCTTGTAGCTAAGCATTTGGAAATGATTTTGTACTCAGAACAAGAAAGTTCCCCAGGTCTCAGTTCTTGAGAAGTTAAAACTCTACATTGGTAACTCCTAGGCATCTTTCACTTATACTTGAGCTAATAACGTTTAATAACAGTCCATAAATCTTTATCGAATTCAGTAGGAAGTCCATCTGTTCCCAGCAGCATGACCAGCAGCAGTCACTTCCTGGAGGGTGAGATCTCTCTTTCCAGAGAATTCTTCTGCACTACGGTTAGAACCTAACTTTGTAGGAGTTCTTCTGCACCGTTTATCTGAGTTATCCACATCATAAAGAGTAGAATAAATGTCCACATGTCCACTGGGTCAGCAGTAAAACGTCCCGCACTGTCCCTCACACTTCTTTAGCAGTTCTGCATTCCAGAGTTTTCAGGGATTTTTTTTTCTTTGCAGTTCCTGTAAGTTAATAGCGGTCATGTTCCTTTTGATAGCGATGATTTCTTGTTCCAGCTGTTTTATTTCCTTCTTTAAACACAGTGTAGAGTACAAAGTGTATTGCTGATGTTATCTGTACTTCCTCCTCTTCACACCACCCAGGTGGGTTTTTCAGCTGAATCTCCCAGAGCAACTTCCAAGAAGTATCAGTAACAATGAGCTCTTGTTGCTAGCACACATTCAGCTGTGATGAGTTAATGATCACAAAGTGATGTGGGAACAATGGCTGTGTTTAGAGCTCTGTTTCACAGGTTCGAGAATGTGGAGAACCCTTCCAAACTCAAAGCAGTGAGTTTGGAACCTTACTCTCCCTCCCACCAGAACCTTCAGTCCACCTCACTGCACCTTACTCTCCCTCCCACCAGAACCTCCAGTCCACCTCACTGGAGAGAGAGAGATAAAGGAGGAGAGGAGCAGGAAAGAGACACACAGTGAGAGAGCGAGAGAGAGAGAGAGAGAGAGAGAGAGAGAGAGAGAGGAAAAGAGAGAGAGACAGCAGCACCTGCAGTGTTGCCCATCACCCGGTTGGTTTTGAGTCACATGACTGAAAACACTTCAGTAATTTTGACTATTTCAGTCTCTCAGTCTTTCAAGATTCAAGAGTCTTTATTGTCATTTCCCCCACATATATCTGACGCAGTACAGAGTGAAATGAAACACTGTTTCTCCAGGACCTGGTGCTACAGAAACATACAACATAAAGATCAAACACAAGAACAACACAGAGCTAGGACAGGAGTTTGTCCAAGACACAGAAAGTGCAGAGTGTGCAGCTAGGTGCAAACAGAGCAATGACAAGACAACAATAAGTACAAAAAGACAAGACAAAAACAATTCAATTCAATTTTATTTGTATAGCGCTTTTAACAAAGAGCATTGTCTCAAAGCAGCTTTACATGAGAAACGACATAAGAAAACAAACATAAACAGACAAACAGACAGACAGTCCTAGATGTTATCCCAAGTGAACAAGCCTGAGGCGACTGTGGCAAGGAAAAACTCCCTTAGATGGTATGAGGAAGAAACCTTGAGAGGAACCAGACTCAAAAGGGAACCCATCCTCATTTGGGTGACAATTGTGTGATGCAGATACAGCATGTGTATAGTGTTATGTAAATCAATAAGGAGGTTGTTGTCCACAGCGCTGCTTGAATATCCCAATCCTCACAAAGCAGAACCCGGCTGGAGCTGGTCCATCTCCGGATGCCACTGGAGCCGGCACAGTCTCTGTATGCCTCGGGATGGGTAGAAGAAGGGAAACAATGGAACAGAATTAGCATAGCTGCTGTTCATAATATTAGCAGCACTAGATGATAATGTGTATTTAATCAGATGTACTGGAGCACAAGGTTATGGGATGTGTTAGATGTATGTCAGGATAAAGAGATAAGTCTTTAGTCTACATTTAAACTGGGAGACTGTGTCTGAGCCCCGAACACTGTCAGGAAGACTATTCCAAAGTTTAGGAGTTAAATACGAAAACGCTCTACCCCCTTTTGTGGACTTTGATATTCTGGGAACTACCAGAAGTCCAGAGTTTTGTGATCTTAAAGAGCGTGGTGGATTGTAACATGTTAGAAGACTGGAGAGATAGGTGGGAGCTAAACCAATTAGAGCCTTGTACGTGAGTAGAGCTAATTTATAGTCAATTCTAAACTTAACAGGTAGCCAGTGCAGGGATGATAATATTGGGGTTATATATTATCATATTGATATACATGATCATATTTTCTTGATCTGCTAAGAACTCTGGCGGCTGCATTCTGGACTAACTGTAGCTTGTTTATTGAAGATGCAGGACAAACACCTAGTAATGCATTACAGTAGTCCAGTCTGGAGGTCAGGAATGCATGAACTAGTTTTTCTGCATCAGATACAGATAAAATGTTCCTAAGCTTGGCAATATTTCTAAGATGGAAGAAGGCTGTTTTTGTGATATTGGAAATATGATTTTCAAAGGATAAGTTGCTGTCTAATATTACACCCAGGTCTTTCACTGTCCAGCTAGTGGTAACAGTACATCCTTCTAGATGCAAGCTGAATTGCGAGAGGTTCTGTGTACTGGTTTTTGGGCCAATAAGTAATATCTCTGTCTTATCAGAATTTAGTAATAGAAAATTATCGGTCATCCAATTTCTAATATCTTTAACACACTCAGTTAGTCTAGACAAATTAGATATTTCATCTGGTTTTGATGAGATATATAACTGGGTTTCATTGGCATAACAATGGAAACTAATCCCATGCCTTCTAATGATGTCACCCAATGGAAGCATGTATACTGAGAAAAGCAGAGGTCCTAAAACTGACCCTTGTGGGACCCCGTATTTCACTGGCACTACACTGGACAGTTCTCCATTTAAATCTACAAAGTGGTATGGATCAGACCGGTAGGATCTCAACCATCAAAACACAGGACACTTGGCACCGAAAGAAAAAAGAATGTGTAATGAAATGTGTGGGGTCTGTAAGAGTGTGTGTGAGGGGTGTGTGGGGTGTGTAAGAGTGTGTGTGAGGGGTGTGTGGGGTGTGTAAGAGTGTGTGTGTGGGACCATCCACAATGCTGATGGCTTTGCGGATGCAGCGTGCGGTGTAAATGTCTGTGATAGAGGGGAGAGAGACTCCGATGATCTTCTCAGCTGTCCTCACTGTCCGCTGAAGGGTCTTGTGATCTGAGACGGTGCAGTTCCCAAACCAGGCAGTGATGCAGCTGCTCAGGACGCTCTCCATGGTCCCTCTGTAGAACACAGTCAGGATGGGGGGAGGGAGATGGGCTTTCCTCAGCCTCCTCAGGAAGTAGAGGTGCTGCTGGGCTTTCTTGGTGATGGAGCTGGTGTTGAGTGACCAGGTGAAGTTCCCCGCCAGATGAACACCAAGGAATTTGGTGCTCTTGACGATCTCCACAGAGGATCCGTCGATGGACAGTGCAGAATGGTCACTTCATGCTCTCCTGAAGTCAACAACCATCTCTTTAGTCTTGTCGACGTTCAGAGACAGGTTGTTGGCTCTACACTATGCTGTTAGATGTTGCACCTCCTCTCTGTATGCTGACTCGTCGTTCTTGCTGATGAGACCCATCACGGTCGTGTCATCGGAGAACTTGACGATGTGGTTGGAGCTGTGCATTGCTGCACAGTCGTGAGTCAGCAGAGTGAACAGCAGTGGACTGAGCACACAGCCCTGAGGAGCTCCAGTGCTCAGTGTGGTGGTGCTGGAGATACTGTTCCCGATCCGGACTGACTGAGGTCTCCCAGTCAGGAAATCCAGGATCCAGTTGCAGAGAGAGGTGTTCAGCTGCTGAGGGATGATTGTGTTGAATGCTGAACTGAAGTCTATGAACAGCATTCGTACATATGTGTCCTTACAGTCCAGGTGTGTGAGGGCAAGATGGAGGTTTGTGGTGATGGCGTCGTCCGTGGAGCGGTTAGGACGATACGCAAACTGCAAGGGGTCCAGCGAGGGTGGTAGCTGTGTTTTGATGTGCCTCATGACGAGCCTCTCGAAGCATTTCATCATGATTGGTTGGAGTGCGACAGGACTGGACGCATCTGCTGTGGTAAACATGAGCTTCTTCGCAGGAGGACTTGAATGTCATTGAGGCAGGAAACCGTAGACGTCTTAGGCACAGGGACGATGGTCGTTGTCTTGAGGCACGTTGGGATGATGGAGCTGCTCAGTGAGATGTTGAAGATGTCAGTGAAGACATCTGCTAGCTAACTTTCTCAGTCTATCTCAGTCTTTCTCAGTCTATCTCAGTCTTTCTCAGTCTATCTCAGTCACATACACACAGATTTTAAATTCTTGTATTTATTTTTAGTTCCTCTCTCTCTGTTTTTATTTATCTTTATGATATGGACAGTTCGAAAATCATCTCAGTATGTCTGGTTGTGTGTGTGGCTTGTGTGTAGTTGTGTGTTTGTAGTTGTGTGTGTGTGTGTGTGGTTGTGTGTCTTGTACTGTGTGTTTGTGTGTGGGCATCAGTCCTCATCCTAATCCTATATTTGATACCAGAACCTTCATGTCTGTGCTAAACAAAACACAGTCCTGTCACACTGACCACTGCTGAGTAAATATAAATCTATTTCCTGCTGGATGACCAGGTCAGCTGAAGTAGAACCGGCTCTAGAGCTGTCAGTAATGTAGTGTGTGTCAGGACGGGAACAAAGGGTTTCACTGTTGTCTGGGGTGATGTGTCTACACCATTAAGACATTTACTGCAGCAGGAATAGTTCAGATCTAATCTGATCTAATCTATTCTAAATGATGTAATCTAATCTCAATTATATAAAGCTGAGCTTCATTTCCTTCAATTCAGTCTGAACCTGAGACTAGACACAGTCAGGAATACCTGCTGATGTTCTCCAGGGTGGGGTGGTTGGGGGGATTGTCGGTGGGGGTGAGGAGGTTGGGGAGGGTGTGTTGTCAGTGAGGGGGTGTGGTTAATTAAGAGAAAGATCCGTCTCACTTTGACCAAACTGACCTGGACACATCTGCTGGGGTAAACATGAGCTTCTTCCCAGGAGGACTGGAATGTTCAGTATTTCAGCAGGAAGCTGGAGGACAGTAAACATGGACAAAGGAGTCTGTCTCAGTGGACCATCACACGTCTCCCATCAGGAAAATTAACGGGAAGAC
>NC_080713.1:32323698-32358698 GCF_019097595.1 Hemibagrus wyckioides
ACACACACACTCACACAAACACAAACAAACAAACACACACACAAGCACACACACACAAACACACAGACACAGAAACACACACAAACACAGACACACACACAAACACACTCACACACAAACACAGACACACTCACACAAACACAGACACACACACACAAACACAGAAACACACACAGACACACACACAAACACTCACACACAAACACAAACACACTCACACACACACACTCACACACAAACAGACACACAAACACACTCACACACACACACAATCACACACACACACACACACACACTCACACACACACAAACACACACAAACACACACACACAATCACCCACACGCACTCACACACAAACACACACACACTCACACAAACACAAACAAACAAACACACACACGCAAACACACTCACAAACACACAAGCACACACACACACAAACACACAAACACAGACACACAAACACACAAACACAGAAACACACACAAACACAGACACACACACAAACACACTCACACACAAACACAGACACACACACAAACACACTCACACACAAACACAAACACACTCACACACACACACTCACACACAAACAGACACACAAACACACTCACACAAACACACTCACACACACACAACCACAAACACACACACACAAACACTCACGCACACACAAACACACACACTCACTCACACTAACACACTGACACACTCACACACACAATCACACACACACAAACACACACACACACTCACACACACCAAGAAACACACACACTCACACACACACAAACACACACACACAAACACACACACACACAAACACACAAACACACACACACAATCACCCACACGCACTCACACACAAACACACTCACACACACACACTCACACAAACACAAACAAACAAACACACACACGCAAACACACTCACAAACACACAAGCACACACACACACACACACAAACACACTCACACACAAACACAGAAACACACACAAACACTCACACACAAACACACTCACACACACAACCACAAACACACACACACAAACACTCACGCACACACAAACACACACACACTCACTCACACTAACACACTGACACACACACACACTCACACACAATCACACACACACAAACACACACACACACCAAGAAACACACACACTCACACACACACAAACACACACAAACACACTCACACACACACACACACACTCACACAAACACAAACAAACACTCACAAACACACAAGCACACACACACACACACACAAACACACTCACACACAAACACACAAACACAGACACACACAAACACAGAAACACACACAAACACAGACACACACACAAACAAACACACACACACTCACACACACAAACACACACACACAAGCGCACACACACACACAAGCGCACACACACACACTCACACACACTCGCGCGCGCGCACACACACTCACACAAACACACTCACACACAAACACAGACACACACACAAACACACTCACTCACACACACACACTCACTCACACACACTCACACACTCGCGCACACACACACTCACACAAACAAACACACACATACACACAATCACACACACTCACACACACCAAGAAACACTCACACACACACACACACAAACTCACACACAAACACACTCGCACACACAAACACACACACAAACAAACACACACACTCACTCACACTGACACACACTCACTCACACTGACACACACACACAAACACACTCACACACAAACACACGCACACACACAGATAAACACAAACACACATACCCACAAACACACACAAACACACTCACAAGCGCACACACACACAAGCACACACACACACACTCACACAAACACACACACAAACACTCACACACACACACTCACACACTCGCGCGCGCACACACACACTCACACAAACAAACACACTCGCACACAAACACAGACACACACACAAACACACTCACTCACACACACAGACAGATAAACACAAACAAACACACAAACACACACACAATCACACACACACAAACACACACAAGCGCACACACACACACAAACAAACACACACTCACACACACACAAACACTCTCACACACACAAACACACTCACACAAACACACGCACACACACAGATAAACACAAACACACATACCCACAAACACACAATCACACACAAACACACTCACAAACACACACAAGCGCACACACACACACACACACACACACAAGCACACACACACACAGTCACACACACACTCGCGCGCACACACACACACACACACACACACACACTCACACAAACACACTCACACACAAACACAGACACACACACAAACACACACACTCGCGTGCACACACACACTCACACACACTCACACACTCGCGCGCGCACACACACACACTCACACAAACAAACACACAGACACACACACAAACACACTCACTCACACAGACAGATAAACACAAACAAACACATACACACAAACACACACACAATCACACACACACAAACACACACAAGCGCACACACACACACACTCGCACACACACTCGCACACACACACACACACACAAACACTCACACACACACAAACACACTCATACACACACACTAACACACTGACACACAAACACAAACAAAATTCAATTTTAAGGCTCTTCCCCAGTCTATCACGAGATCTTAGACTGCTTTAATGGTTCCTTAAGCCTTATATGGTGGTGTTTTGCTAACGCTGCTTTATCACTGTGTGTGTTTGATATTTGAGAGCGTGAAGCTTTATCGTGTGTGTGTGTGTGTTTGTGTGTGTGTGTGTGTCTGTGTGTTTTTAGCCGGAGTATAAGCTGGCTGATCCTGTGTGTACATACATATTTTCCGTGTTGGTGCTGGTCACCACGCTGCGCATCATCAGAGACACCGGCCTCATCCTGCTGGAGGGTAACTCACACACGCTCGCACTCTTGTGGGCGGAGCTATAATCATTGTGGCTATGTGCTTTATCTACTTTATTATATCAGTTCTATCTTCTAATCTGTGTTGCACTGTACCTGTAATACACACAAGTGACCAGTAGAGGGCAACTCACTCTTACTCCATCAGACTGTGCACTATATATGTACAGTACTACCTGCTCTCTCACTGTGTGTGTGTGTGTGTGTGTGTGTGTGTGTGTGTGTAGGCGCTCCCAGACACCTGAATGTGAGCGTGATGAGGGAAGATCTGTTGAAGCTGGACGGTGTGGAGTCGGTGGACGATCTGAAGCTCTGGGCTTTAACTGCTGATCGCACTGTGGCTCTCGCACACCTTCAGCTTGGTGAGACACACATACATCTACACACACACATACATCTACACACACACACACATACACTACCAGTCAAAAGTTTGGACACACCTTTTAATTCAGTGTTTTTTGTTTAGGGATTTATTTTCTACATTCTAGAACAATCCTGGAGATTTCAAAACTGTGAAATAACACACATGGACTTCAGTAATCCATATGTAATGACAAAAACAACAGTCAGTTGTTATTTTAAGACACGAAGGTCAGGTGTTCTGGAATAGTTCTTGCAAGAACAGTATTGTCAAGTGCATTTGCAAAACCCATCAAGCCCCATGATGAAACTGTCTCACATGAAGACCATCCCAGTAAAGCAAGACCAAAACTGACCTCTGCTGCAGAGGAGAAGTTCATTTAGAGTGACCAGCCTCAGAAATCACCAATTAACAGCCCCTCAGATTAGAGGCGTCATGAAGGCTTTACAGAGCATCAGTAGCAGACATATCTCAATATCAACTGTTCAAAGGACATTATTGTGGATTTCGCCTTCAGCATTGTGTTACAATGTAGAAAGAAATAAACATCAGGAAAGACCATGGGATTAGAAGGTGTGTCCAAACTTTTGACCTGTAGTGTAGATCTACACACACACACACACACACATACACACATACACACATATCACCTTCTTTCTTTTATAGTTACATGCCAGCTAATATAATGTTTGATGAACAGCTAAGCTCCTCACACTTTTCTAAAACATCATGCTCACGTGTGTGTGTGTGTGTGTGTGTGTGTGTGTGTGTTCCCCCTCTCCAGCACCGAGCAGCAGGGGTAACTGGGAAGAAGTGCAGTCTAAAGCTCGTCACCTGCTGATGACATCACACGGCGTGTCACACTGCACAGTGCAGATGCAGAGCTACACACAGCGAGGCACACACTCCTGCTCTAACTGTGTGTTAACCAGTGCCTAAACACACACACACACACACACCAGGGCACCTCCTTCCTAAACAGGTTGCTATGCAACAGCGAAACGCGCCAAAGCCGGAGTGTGTTTTCACTTTTAGTGAGTTGATTAGGAGGCTATTTTCATTCATGACTCTCTTTTATTTTCTTCTTTTCACTTTTTCTCAGAAACACACACACACACACACGTATACAATCAGTAAATAAAAAGCTAGGGTTAGTCAATCCTAGCTCTGCTGCTGACCTGAACAGTGAGATTTTTATTTAGATTCAGTTCAGAAAAACACTCCACATTTTCTTCAGGGTTAAATCCTGGATTAACTGATCTCCAGTCAGGGTTAAATCCTGGATTAACTGATCTCCAGTCAGGGTTAAATCCTGGATTAACTGATCTCCAGTCAGGGTTAAATCCTGGATTAACTGATCTCCAGTCAGGGTTAAATCCTGGATTAACTGATCTCCAGTCAGGGTTAAATCCTGGATTAACTGATCTCCAGTCAGGGTTAAATCCTGGATTAACTGATCTCCAGTCAGGGTTAAATCCTGGATTAAATCATCCTGGATTAAAGCTTTCCTGGATAAATTGATCCTGAGTCCTGTATTTAAGAGTTTAATCCCATCAGCTCCAGTCTTGTTGCATGTCTTCACCCCGTCACTGATCTGAGCAGAACTCTGTTTATTTCCTGTGAAGGTCTCAGATGTTCCAGCACCATCATCATGATGATTTGTGATCTTTATCCATTAGCACTGAAGCAGAAAGAGATTTAGTGCCAGCACAGGATTTCATTCTCTTCACTCAGACACTCAGTTCTCTGACAGTGCAGGAACTCCATTCTACACCTCGAACCCTCCTGCTCTCAGACCATGCACTGGTGAGAAGGTTAACACACCATCTTTTTTAATTCTTTTTTTTAGTCCTGAACTGTTTAGTTTAAAGTTTATAGGAAATATGAGTGAAGCTTCAGTGTGCCTTCACACACTCACACACACACACACACACTCCTGTACACCCTGTGATCTCACAGCCTTTACTTTTAACCAGTTTCCTTTCTTTTATTTTCTTTTTTTCCTAAAGAAATGTTGTTTTTGTGATTGTTGTGTTTCTGCCAAAAACATAATCTATGCCTATACATGTTCTTACTTTGTTGTTTTTTTTTTATTTTAATTGAGTTTAATTTTTGATTTAATTTGTTGTCTGATGTTTTGCACATTCCAGTAACTTGAACAGCAGTTACTCTTTCTGTTGGCAGTATTTATGTTCAGCGGTGAAACTCCGCCCTCTGAGAGAGGATCAGATCCTTCTGGAGAAGTAAAATAAACCTGTTTCCAAGTCCTGCATCGAGAAACTCCCTCACTACACACACACACACACACACACACACAAGATGGTGCTAAGTAGCTCTGTTTAAACAGAGCGTGAACGTTAATGAACCCTGGTTAAAGTGTTACAGCTGTTTTTTTGTGATTGGGGCGGGGCTTGTAGGTCTCATGATGACAGGGGGCGGGGCTTTTGCATTGTTGATTGGGACTGAGCTGTTATCTAATTTCCAAAGAGCTGATAATAGCTGTGATTAAAAAAAAAAGGTGTGTGTGTGTGAGAGAGAGTAAACATATGGATTCACCTCACAGTCCAGAGTCGGCTCCAAGCCTTCCACAGAGCTGCTTTTGTCTCGTCACATATCTCCGAGTGCCTGTGGCTCAATGAGGGGGCGGAGCTTACTGTAACCTTGTGTAAACCTGATTAGCAGTGACAACATCATTGTGTCTGTTAGCTAGCATGTTTTAACTACTTCCTGATGTTCCATTTGCGCAGCCGATCAGAGACCGATCCCTGTGACATCATCGCTAGCCTTTCTTATCACTTGTGGGGTTCGGCTAATCATAAATTTATTACAGATAGTGTTTTATTGTGCATTAGCGACATGAGATTAGCTTAAATAGGCAGGCGTGATGACTAAATCAGGATGTTACCGCTAATGGTTTTAGTGTGTAATTAATACTGGTAGCTACTGGTAATGTCAAAGGATCCAGTATGATTGGTTGGTCAAATGTAATATGGCTAACTGAGAGGAGTTAGCATCACGCAAGCTAGCAGACAGAAGGTTCTATTCACTGCTGATCATGTTAGCATGTTTTCCACAGAGTCACGCTCTACAGAGGGACAGGGTGAGCTCCGGGCCTGAATGACCGCAGGAGGAGAGAGTTAGATCAGATAAAGACAAGACTGTGACCAGAACACGGAGAACAGGAAGCAGCATGACTCCACACTCAACACCGGGAAACTACACACACAAACACACACGCACTCAACACCGGGAAACTACACACACACGCACTCAACACCGGGAAACTACACACACAAACACACACATGCACTCAACACCGGGAAACTACACACATGCACTCAACACCGGGAAACTACACACACAAACACACACATGCACTCAACACCGGGAAACTACACACACACACACACACGCACTCAACACCGGGAAACTACACACACACGCACTCAACACCGGGAAACTACACACACACACGCACTCAACACCGGGAAACTACACACACACGCACTCAACACCGGGAAACTACACACACAAACACACACGCACTCAACACCGGGAAACTACACACACAAACACACACGCACTCAACACCGGGAAACTACACACACATGCACTCAACACCGGGAAACTACACACACACACGCACTCAACACCGGGAAACTACACGCACACGCACTCAACACCGGGAAACTACACACACACGCACTCAACACCGGGAAACTACACACACACGCACTCAACACCGGGAAACTACACACACACGCACTCAACACCGGGAAACTACACACACAAACACACACGCACTCAACACCGGGAAACTACACACACATGCACTCAACACCGGGAAACTACACACACAAACACACACGCACTCAACACCGGGAAACTACACACACATGCACTCAACACCGGGAAACTACACACACACACACTCAACACCGGGAAACTACACACGCACACGCACTCAACACCGGGAAACTACACGCACACGCACTCAACACCGGGAAACTACACGCACTCAACACCGGGAAACTACACGCACACGCACTCAACACCGGGAAACTACATGCACTCAACACCGGGAAACTACACACGCACTCAACACCGGGAAACTACACACACACGCACTCAACACCGGGAAACTACACGCACACGCACTCAACACCGGGAAACTACACACACACGCACTCAACACCGGGAAACTACACACACAAACACACACGCACTCAACACCGGGAAACTACACACACACGCACTCAACACCGGGAAACTACACACACAAACACACACGCACTCAACACCGGGAAACTACACACACACGCACTCAACACCGGGAAACTACACACACAAACACACACGCACTCAACACCGGGAAACTACACACACATGCACTCAACACCGGGAAACTACACACACATGCACTCAACACCGGGAAACTACACACACACACGCACTCAATACCGGGAAACTACACGCACACGCACTCAACACCGGGAAACTACACGCACTCAACACCGGGAAACTACACGCACACGCACTCAACACCGGGAAACTACATGCACTCAACACCGGGAAACTACACACGCACTCAACACCGGGAAACTACACACACACGCACTCAACACCGGGAAACTACACGCACACGCACTCAACACCGGGAAACTACACGCACACGCACTCAACACCGGGAAACTACACACACACGCACTCAACACCGGGAAACTACACACACACGCACTCAACACCGGGAAACTACATGCACTCAACACCGGGAAACTACACACGCACTCAACACCGGGAAACTACACACACACGCACTCAACACCGGGAAACTACACGCACACGCACTCAACACCGGGAAACTACATGCACTCAACACCGGGAAACTACACACGCACTCAACACCGGGAAACTACACACACACACGCACTCAACACCGGGAAACTACACACACACGCACTCAACACCGGGAAACTACACACACACACACACGCACTCAACACCGGGAAACTACACACACACGCACTCAACACCGGGAAACTACACACACACGCACTCAACACCGGGAAACTACACACGCACTCAACACCGGGAAACTACACGCACTCAACACCGGGAAACTACACGCACACGCACTCAACACCGGGAAACTACACGCACACGCACTCAACACCGGGAAACTACACACGCACTCAACACCGGGAAACTACACGCACGCACATGCGATTGTGACTCAACACAATACCTGATTTAAATAAGCAAATTAGGCCATGTAGCACATCCTCACCCCAATATCTCTCTCTCTCTCTCTCTCTCTCTGTCCCTCTCTTTGTTTCTCACATTCTCTCTGTCTCTCTCTCTGTCTCTCTCTCTCTGTCCCTCTGTTCATCTCTTTCTGTCTCTCACTCTGTCTCTCTCTCTCACACACACTCTTTCATCATGATAAGGATTATAGGAAAGTGAAGAACTATTTCCACATCTCCAGATTCCTAACAGAGTGTTGATGCTGTGATAAACTGAGTGTGACAGCTGATTGGTCTATCCTGGGAGGCGTGTCCCAAAATGATGCAGGCCACTGCTGTGGGTTTTATTAAAAGAGAGAGAGAGAGAGAGAGAATAAAACAGAAATGGACAGTAATAGAACTCCTTGAAAATCTAATTATACAAGAACATTCTGTAAAAATAAACTGCCCTTATTGGACACACCCCCTATTGGACTGCACATGGGAGGGGTTACAGCACACACACACACACACATCAATCAGCCCTGACTGTGTCACACGTACATCAGGGCTCTCTCACACACACACACCACTTCCTCATCATATGACAATGACACTGTGTGTTTCAGTCACGTACACACACCCACACACCCAGAGTGGAGTTATAGATTAACTCATGCCTGCTCTAGTGCTGTATATAGAGACACTTTTAACCTTGAAACATCATCACTGTGGTAGAGCAAGGAATCCCCCCCCCCACACACACACACCTTGTAAATCCTGATGCAGCTGTAAAAAAAAACAAAAAAAAAAACAAGTGTCTCATTGACAGCAGCTCGATGAACTGGTTTACTGGGAATTTCCCATTTAAATAAATACAAAAAAATTATACACTACTTTTACACTTACAGTACAATACACACACACTCACACACATACACACTCTCACACACACATATACACACACACACATACACACACACACACACACTCACACACACACACTCTCACACACACATATACACACACTCACACACACACTCTCACACACACATACACACACACACACACACTCTCACACACACATATACACACACTCACACACACACTCTCACACACACATACACACACACACACACACTCTCACACACACTCACACACATACACACACTCACACACACACACACTCTCACACACACATATACACACACTCACACACACACACTCTCACACACATACACACACACACACACACTCTCACACACACATATACACACACACACACTCTCACACATTCATACACACATACACACACACACACACACTCTCTCACACACACACACTCTCACACACATTCATACACACACACTCTCTCACACACATACACACTCTCACACACACATATACACACACACTCACACATACACACACTCTCACACACACACACACTCCCACACACACACTCACACACACTCTTTCATACACACACAATCACACACACTCTCTCACACACACACACACACTCACACTCTGACTTTCTCACACACACACACACACTCTCTCTCTCACACACACACACACTCTCACACACTCACACACACACACACACACACACACATTAGTGTTAATATCATCCTGATCAGAGCCATTAACAGACTGACAGACTGACAGATGGAGCAGTTTAAGCGTCTAAGACACTTTGTCAGTGAGGAAGGAGGATGTCTGTAATGTCATGTGGACTGAAGAAATCTAATAAAACAGAACAGAATATACACTGTATTACCAAAAGTATTGGCTCACCCATCCAAATAATCAGAATCAGGTGTTCCAATCACTTCCATGGCCACAGGTGTATAAAATCAAGCACCTAGGCATGCAGACTGTTTTTACAAACATTTGTGAAAGAATGGGTCGCTCTCAGGAGCTCAGTGAATTCCAGCGTGGAACTGTGATAGGATGCCACCTGTGCAACAAATCCAGTCGTGAAATTTCCTCACTCCTAAATATTCCACAGTCAACTGTCAGCTGTATTATAAGAACGTGGAAGTGTTTGGGAACGACAGCAACTCAGCCACGAAGTGGTAGGCCACGTAAACTGATGGAGCGGGGTCAGCGGATGCTGAGGCGCATAGTGCGAAGAGGTCACCAACTTTCTGCAGAGTCCATCGCTACAGACCTCCAAACTTCATGTGGCCTTCAGATGAGCTCAAGAACAGTGCGCAGAGAGCTTCATGGAATGGGTTTCCATGGCCGAGCAGCTGCATCCAAGCCATACATCACGAATCGCGCTTCTCCATCTGGCAATCTGATGGACGAGTCTGGGTTTGGCGGTTGCCAGGAGAACGGTACTTGTCTGACTGCATTGTGCCAAGTGTAAAGTTTGGTGGAGGGGGGATTATGGTGTTTGGTTGTTTTTCAGGAGCTGGGCTTGGCCCCTTAGTTCCAGTGAAAGGAACTCTGAATGCTTCAGCATACCAAGACATTTTGGACAATTCCATGCTCCCAACTTTGTGGGAACAGTTTGGAGCTGGCCCCTTCCTCTTCCAACATGACTGTGCACCAGTGACCAAAGCAAGGTCCATAAAGACATGGATGACAGAGTCTGGTGTGGATGAACTTGACTGTCCTGCACAGAGTCCTGACCTCAACCCGATAGAACACCTTTGGGATGAATTAGAGCAGAGACTGAGAGCCAGGCCTTCTCGTCCAACATCAGTGTGTGACCTCACAAATGTGCTTCTGGAAGAATGGTCAAAAATTCCCATAAACACACTCCTAAACCTTGTGGACAGCCTTCCCAGAAGAGTTGAAGCTGTTATAGCTGCAAAGGGTGGACCGACGTCATATTGAACCCTATGGATTAGGAATGGGATGTCACTTAAGTTCATATGCGAGTCAAGGCAGGTGAGAGAATACTTTTGGCAATATAGTGTACGTCTGGAGGATCTGAGGCAGGGTGTGTAAAGGGTTAAAGGTGTGTGTAGTGTAGAGGATCTGAGGCAGGGTGTGTAAAGGGTTAAAGGTGTGTGTAGTGTAGAGGATCTGAGGCAGGGTGTGTAAAGAGATAGTGTGGAGCTGGAGTAGTTGTGCAGCTTGTATAAAGATTGATGGTGTTGAACACTCACACACACTCACACACACACACTCACACTCTCTCACACCTCTCACACACACACTCACACACTCTCTCTCACACTCACACACTCACACACACTCACACACTCATACATGCACTCACCCACACTCACACAAACTTACACACACACACCCACACTCACACACAGACATTCACACACACTCTCACACATACACTTACTCACACACACTCACACATGCACTCACCCACACTCACACACACACACTCACACTCTCTCACACCTCTCACACACACACTCACACACTCTCTCTCACACTCACACACACTCACACACTCATACATGCACTCACCCACACTCACACAAACTTACACACACACACCCACACTCACACACAGACATTCACACACACTCTCACACATACACTTACTCACACACACTCACACATGCACTCACCCACACTCACACAAAGTTACACTCACACACTCTCTCACACCTCACACACACACACTCACACACACACACACTCACACACACTCACACACTCTCTCTCACACTCACACATACACTCACTCACACACTCATACATGCACTCACACACACCCACACACACACAGACATTCACACACACTCACATACACTCACACACACACACACACACACTGACCCACACTCACACACAGACATTCACACACACACACACACTGACCCACACTCACACACAGACATTCACACACACACTCACTCACTCACTCACTCACTCACACCAGTACTGGTGTACATGCACAATCATTGTGAGTCAGCAGAGTGGGCGGAGCTTCTCAGTGTCTGATAAATACACCAGCTATTTCCAACACACACACACTATATTATTGGCAAACAAAACAAACAAACAAAAAAAGTGGCTGCAAGGTGGGGTGGGTGTGTGTGTGTGTGTGATGGAAATATCAGAGATGGAGGTGTGTTAATCTGCCATATTTGGGATCTCCTCCTCCTTCACCTGGGCTGTGAATCTGTGAAATCTGAGAAAGTCAAAAAATTACAAGGTCTTAAAACCTTTTTTGGAGGAAAAATGAGACGTTCTCAGATTCCCAGAGTTCCCAGCAGATCAGAGTCGTTCAGGATGTGGAGAGCAGGTGAGACTCCTCCATGCTGGTTACATCAGCAGTGCAGCAGAGCTGGGGTCAGGATCAGGACTTGTAGACTGAATTAATCTTCTGGTGGTTGATTACACAATGTTCTAAACCATCATGAGGAGTGGCTGGAGCTGCTGATCCTCATCTCCCAGTCTGATGGAGCTACACTCCACTGGTGAGACTCTGAGGTGATTCTGTGGGAGTGAGCTGGTGACTGATGAAGAACTGGAGGATGAAAATGTTCTCCTCACAGTGACCTGCAGCTCAGGCTCATGAGGGTTCAATCTTCTGCACTCAGTGCTTCAGTGAGCATCTTCTGAATAATCTCACTCTGAGAGGTCAGTCTGCGGGTCAGACAGAGAGCTGTCCCTCTGTTTATACTCTTATCAAGAGTACAGAAATGCTGTTAATCAGACAGGAAGTGGGAGTCCTCCGGTAGAGCAGACCTGATCACTGAACTTCACACTTCCTGTAGGAGACACGTGTGTCAGTGCAGTACTGTGACCAATAGCGGTCGGGGGTGTGGTCATGTCAGAGTGAGAGTAGATGGATGAGTGAGTTTCATTCATCCAGACTTCCTGCTCCAGTAAAGATCATGTTTCTGATCTCAGTGTACAGACGTCCTGACCTGTGCTGTGTGTCCTGCTGAAATCAGTTCAGAGAGAACTCGGAGCTACACCTGGACCGTGGTGCTGCCCACTCGGCCCTCAGAGGGACAGTGTAATCTACACCTCTCACACCTCGGACTTTTACACGTCCACTCAGCACTGCAGCAGATGCTCACACTGACCACTTTGCTCTTTATAAGTCTTTATTTCTAGAAAGAAGTTAGTAAAAATCTGATGAGAGAAATAACTAGTTAACTGACCAGTGATAAGTGACCCACTCTCTCAGTACAGTTACTGGACCAGGAAGTGTTTAACAGACTGCTGGAGTTTATTCTCCACTCAAACTCAACATCACAAATATTATAGAATGTTGGATTATTTAAATGTTTCCTTTGTCAGATGTAAAGCACTTGCTAACTTTAGAATCTTTATAACCTCTATAAGCTCTATAAACTCTGTAATCTCTGTAACCTCTTAAATCTCTATAACCTCTTGAATTATTATGGGCTCTATAACGTCAATAACCTCTATAAGCTCTATGAGCTATATAACCTCTATGAGCTCTAATAACCTCTAGAACCTCTATAAACTCTAGAACCTCTGTGAGCTATATAACCTCTACGAGCTTTAATAACCTCTAGAACCTCTATGAGCTATAGAACCTCTATGAGCTCTATAATCTTTATAAGCTCTATGAAGCTTTATAAAGCTTCTCTTTATGTTCTGACTCTTTCTCCAGCTCATGAATCAGTTTCAGAAGTTCACACACACACACATTTACTTTTCATTCAGTTTGATTTTATTCACAATTTCTCTTCCAGGGCAGAGTCCCAGAGATTCATGTGGTTATAATCTTCACATTAATCATGACATGAGGAATCACATGACCAGATCAGCAGCCTCAGTGGTCAGTGGTCAGTGCTGTGATTAAAGCTCAGTGATACATTCATCTGTAATGTACAATAAATAGAAAAAATACACCCAGTACATGACCTGACTGCAGCTCTGATACAGTACACAGCAGGAATTTATAGATCCATCATCAGTAGATATAGTTTTACACACACACACACACACACACACACACACACACACATACAGTTTATATTATTATAATGAGATGAACATTTTATTTGGTCAGTTTCTTCACAATCTCCAGCTCCTCCACCGGCTTCCACTGCTGATTAATGGTGATGAGCTGAACACACACACATCCATTAAAGTGTGTATGCAAGAAGACGATAAAATATCAGTGAAAATATGATAATATTTTATAAATAAATGAGATAAAGTTTAGATTAGACTCGCACCTTTTGTGGCTTTGTGGGGTCGAGTCTTTCCCAGGGCTCAGGGTTCGAGGTTTTGTTCAAGCTGCAGAATAAATGCATTTATATTTGAGTTTTTATCGATGAGTAAAACACACACACACACACACACACACCACACACATCAGAAGTTCTTACATGACATCGGGTTTGGTAAACAGGAAGTAGATGCAGGCCGAGGTGGCTCCAGTGGCCGCGAACGCCATGAAGCCGATCAGAGGGATGAGCTGCAGAGACACACAGGAGACACTGAAACCATGGCTGAAGTGGGGGGGGGGGTGTGTGCCAATACTTTCTATAACAGCCTAGAGTCAGCAGTTACACACTCGAGTGTGTGTCCTGTGTTATGTTTCATTTTAATTGTGCTCATTTCCTTCGTTTCAGACAAAAACCTTGCCGTAATTATATTCATTAATATTGAATTAATTACAATTAATTAAATTAATTACACGGAATTACAGTACACTTTATTAAATCTGGATTAGTAAAATGTTTAATAAAATATCAAAAACCTCAGCAGAAAAAACATTTCACCCATTTGTGCAATGAGCTCAAGTAAGCTCCGCCCACCTCCTTCACTGTCCAAGAAGCTCATTTCCTGATTGGACGTCAGTGTGATGTACACACCCACTTCCTCATCCTACTAACTGCAGCTACACCATTAAACCCCAGTGTTTATTCACGCACTATTTCATTCAGACTGAAGATATTCACTTACACCTTACATTCCTGTGAATATTTACATATTTAATACAGAGAAATTTACATAATAAATATTTAAAGATTTAAATATTTATATTTAAAATATTTTAATTAATATTAATTCTCTAATAGTTGAGGATATTTTTACTTAAATAATTAACAAATTAAAATTAATCACAATGAAACAAACATTTTAATTCCAACATCATCCGAATAGAAGATTTTTTAGTTTTCTATATTATGCGCATATTTAATAAGCCTCATTTGCATAAACAAAAGAAGTAGTTGTCTCATGTCCTGCTGGGGTTCAGAGTCTCGTCTGAGATGCTCAGGTTTCTGCTTCAACATGTTTCCCAAAAACAATCAAGTTTCAACACGAGACATTCCAGACTCGTCTGATCTTAAACACACACACACACACACACACTTAATATAAAACTCACCTCTTTTCTCTTCCTGAGCATCTGCACAAATCCTCCAGTCACCATTTTCTACAAAAAAAAAACAAAAACCTCAGTACAATGATGATGATGATGAAGATGAAGATGAAGATGAAGAAGATGAAGAAATAACCTGATGGAGTGTGAAGGTTCTAGCAGACTCACCTGAGCTGTAGCGGCGGTCACGCTGAGAGAGAAGCAAGTGAGTTTCTACACAGCGTCCCGTCAGTGCTGAGCCTTTAACTGCAGCTGAGACGAGGATGATGGCACGTACACACACACACACACACACACACACACACCCTGCCTATCAGGAAACTCCGTCTCCATAGAAACCAGCAGCCTCCACATTGTCTGTGGCTCCATCTGCTGGTCACATGATTAAAAACAACAGCAGCAAGGTCATGGTGTTAGTGAGGAGCCTCATGAGGATGGAGTCATGGCCTAATGAGCAGGTTGTGTGTGTGTGCGTGTGTGTTTGTGTGTGTGTGTGTTTGTGTGTATGTGTGTGTGTTTGTGTGTTTGTGTGTGTGTGTGTATGTGTGTGTGTGTTTGTGTGTGTGTGCGTTTGTGTGTATGTATGTTTGTGTGTGTGTGTGCGTTTGTGTGTGTGTGTATGTGTGTTTGTGTGTGTTTGTGTGTATGTATGTTTGTGTGTGTGTGTGTTTGTGTGTGTATGTGTGTGTTTGTGTGTGTGTGTGTTTGTGTGTGTATGTGTGTATGTGTGTATTTGTGTGTATGTGTGTTTGTGTGTGTGTTTGTGTGTGTATGTGTGTGTTTGTGTGTGTGTGTATGTGTGTATTTGTGTGTATGTATGTTTGTGTGTGTGTGTGTGTATGTGTGTGTTTGTGTCTGTGTTTGTGTGTGTATGTGTGTGTTTGTGTGTGTGTGTTTGTGTGTGTGATTGTGTGTGTTTGTGTGTGTGTATGTAAGCCAGAAGTCAACAGGAAATGAATTTTACAGGAGAGTGTAGAGTTACACCACATGCTGCTCTCGGTCACCACACCTCCATTCTCCTTCACCTTCTCACAGCCTGAGACCATCACAACCTTCTCTGTAACTCCTCTAACTCTACACTTAACTCTACACTCCACTCTAACCTCATAATCAGCCTGAGACCATCTCCACCGTCTCTACCTCTAACTCACTGTCACTAAAGTCTACACTAAACTCTACACTAAACAGTAAACTCTACACTGAAGTCTAAACTGAGGTCTACAATAAACACTACACTCTACAGTAAACCCTGAACTCTACACCGAACTCTACACTAAACCCTGAATCCCCGAACATCAGCCTGCAACCATCACAACCTTCTCTATCTCTAACTCCACACTGAACACTACTCTCAACTCTACACTACACTCTAACGTCATCAACCTGTAACCAACACAACCCGCTTTACCTCTAACTCTACACTCAGCTAGACACTGAACTCTACACCAACCCCTGAAGTCTACAATAAACTTCTGGAGTAGTTAAAAACACTAGTTATTTATCTTCATTATTATAAAAGAAGGGTGTGGAGATATCGGGGTTCATGGATTAAAACGTATTGAAAAATAACTGCAGCTTTATGTATTAGTGTTTATTGAGGCTGTAAGTTCAGTGTGACTTCCACCGTCCACAACATGGAAGATCCAGGAAACATCAGGCCCAGGAAATATAGTGATGTTCCATTAATAATAATAATTATTATTATTATTCTTATAATAACAACAACAACAATAATAATGAAATGAAATAAATCGTGTCAAATAAAGCAGAGTTGAGGAATTCGGCCCTGACCGCTCGGTCAGCTTGGAGACTCCAGATCCTGGTTAAGCCCTGTTTGAGCTAAGTCCCACCCAGTGGGAGGAGTCAGGAACAGCAGGTTTGACCCTCAGTATCATAGACGAGTTTTATTCAGAGAAGCTGCTGAAGTGTCGAGTGACTGAGGAGTGAAAAATGTCACGTCTGCAGCAGACAGGTGACACAAAGAACATATTTATAGACCACACACACACACACACACACACACACACACACACACACACACAGGCCTGAGACATGCTCATCACGTACAGCTTGTGCAGCACATCACTTGTTTTTTTGATCTTGCAGTAAAAAGAATCTCAGACTTCAGTGAAAAGTTTTAATCAGAGTTCTAACAGTTCACAGAAAATACAGTTAGCATTATTAGCGTTAGCACACACACACACACACACACACACACGGTTTAGCCTCAGGAGGCTAACCATCACATGCTAACTGTAGCTGTGTTTGAAGAGCTGCTGGTGCTGCAGGATCTGCTGTGGGCTGAGAGATGGCTGAAAGTTCTGCAGAACCTTCTGGAAGTGTTTCTGCTGCACCGCTGACACACTCATACCTTCTTCATGAAGCGCTAACAGAGCCGCCTGTTACATACACACATATACACACAAACATAAATATAAACACATACACACAAACATAAATATAAACACATGCATACATATATACACACAGACATATACACACACACACATATATGCAGACACACAAACACACACACACACAAATATATGCAGACACACAAACACACACACACACATATATATATGCAGACACACAAACACACACACACATATATATGCAGACACACAAACACACACACATATATGCAGACACACAAACACACACACACACATATATATATATGCAGACACACAAACACACACACATATATGCAGACACAAACACACACATATGCAGACACACAAACACACACACATATGCAGACACACACACACACACATATATATACACACACACACGTCATGAAGAAATCAGCTAATTCAACAATACACTCTCCACTAGCTAAAATAAGCTTTAATAATAATAATAATAATAATAATAATAATAATAATAATAATAATAAGTTGTAACCTCCTTGCAGAGGTTTTCCAGATCCGCTCCGGAGAACAGGTCTGTCCGAGTTGCCAGATCCTGCAAACACACATCCGACTTCAGCGGCATTTTCTCTGTGTGGAGCTGCAGGATGTTCAGGCGAGCCTGAACACACACACACACAGTACAGGTCAGGAGCTGGAGTGCTTCAGTACCTTCAGGTGACAGTGGGCAGAGCTAACAGGTTACCTGTAGGTCAGGTGGAGGGACGTATATGATGTGGTCGAATCGGCCTGGACGGAGCAGAGCGCTGTCCAACATGTCCGGCCTGTTAGTGGCAGCAACAATCATCACATCCTGATTACACACTTCCTGTAGCTGCATCTGTCTCACACACACACACACACACAATACAGCAATTAAACCTATAAGTTAGTAAGCAGTTCAGCATTATTATTGTTGATGATGTCATAGTTAATGTTATTGTCATTGTTGATGTTATTGATGTTGTTATTGTTATTGTTGATGTTTTTATTGTTGTCCATGTTGTTGATGTTGATATTATTGTTGTTGATGATATGATATTACTATTGTTGATGTTTTTGATGTTATTGTTGTTGATATTATTGTTGATGATGCTGAGCAGCGCCTCTACTTCCTGAGGAGGCTGAGGAAAGCCCATCTCCCTCCCCCCATCCTGACTGTGTTCTACAGAGGGACCATGGAGAGCGTCCTGAGCAGCTGCATCACTGCCTGGTTTGGGAACTGAACCGTCTCAGATCACAAGACCCTTCAGGGGACAGTGAGGACAGACACACACCCCTCACACACACCACACACCCCACACACCCCTCACACACACCTCACACACACTCTTACACACCACACACACACACTCTTACACACCCCACACACCCCTCACACACACCTCACACACACTCTTACACACCACACACACCCCTCAAACACTCTTACACACCCCACACACCCCTCACACACCCCTCACACACCCCACACACCCCTCAAACACTCTTACACACCCCACACACCCCTCACACACCCCTCACACACACTCTAACACACCACACACACCCCTCAAACACTCTTACACACCCCACACACCCCTCACACACCCCTCACACACACTCTAACACACCACACACACCCCTCAAACACTCTTACACACCACACACACCCCTCACACACACTCTTACACACCCCACACACCCCTCACACACCCCTCACACACACTCTTACACACCCCCCACCCCCCTCACCCCCACTCTTACACACCACACACACCCCTCACATACTCTTACACACCCCACACACCCCTCACACACACTCTTACACACCCCACACACCCCTCACACACCCCTCACACACCCCTCACACACACTCTTACACACCACACACACCCCTCACACACTCTTACACACCACACACACCCCTCACACACCCCTCACACACACTCTTACACACCACATACACCCCTCACACACCCCTCACACACACTCTTACACACCACACACACCCCTCACACACACTCTTACACACCACACACACCCCTCACACACACCAAACACACAATCTTACACACCCCAGACACCCCTCACACACACTCTTACACACCCCACACACCCCTCACACACCCCTCACACACACTCTTACACACCACACACACCCCTCACACACACTCTTACACACCACACACACCCCTCACACACTCTTACACACCACACACACCCCTCACACACACTCTTACACACCACACACACCCCTCACACACTCTTACACACCCCACACACCCCTCACACACACTCTTACACACCCCACACACCCCTCACACACACTCTTACACACCACACACACCCCTCACACACACTCTTACACACCACACACACCCCTCACACACCCCTCACACACACTCTTACACACCACACACACCCCTCACACACACTCTTACACACCACACACACCCCTCACACACCCCTCACACACACTCTTACACACCACACACACCCCTCACACACTCTTACACACCACACACACCCCTCACACACTCTTACACACCACACACACCCCTCACACACACTCTTACACACCCCTCACACACTCTTACACACCCCACACACCCCTCACACACACTCTTACACACCCCACACACCCCTCACACACACTCTTACACACCACACACACCCCTCAAACACTCTTACACACCCCACACACCCCTCACACACCCCTCACACACACTCTAACACACCACACACACCCCTCAAACACTCTTACACACCACATACACCCCTCACACACCCCTCACACACACTCTTACACACCACACACACCCCTCACATACTCTTACACACCCCACACACCCCTCACACACACTCTTACACACCCCACACACCCCTCACACACACTCTTACACACCACACACACCCCTCAAACACTCTTACACACCCCACACACCCCTCACACACCCCTCACACACACTCTTACACACCACACACACCCCTCAAACACTCTTACACACCACACACACCCCTCACACACCCCTCACACACACTCTTACACACCACATACACCCCTCACACACCCCTCACACACACTCTTACACACCACACACACCCCTCACACACACTCTTACACACCACACACACCCCTCACACACACCAAACACACAATCTTACACACCCCAGACACCCCTCACACACACTCTTACACACCCCACACACCCCTCACACACCCCTCACACACACTCTTACACACCACACACACCCCTCACACACACTCTTACACACCACACACACCCCTCACACACTCTTACACACCACACACACCCCTCACACACACTCTTACACACCCCTCACACACCCCTCATACACACTCTTACACACCACACACACCCCTCACACACACTCTTACACACCCCACACACCCCTCACACACACTCTTACACACCACACACACTCTTACACACCACACACACCCCTCACACACCCCTCACACACACTCTTACACACCACACACACCCCTCACACACACTCTTACACACCACACACACTCTTACACACCACACACACCCCTCACACACCCCTCACACACACTCTTACACACCACACACACCCCTCACACACCCCTCACACACACTCTTACACACCCCACACACCCCTCACACACCCCTCACACACACTCTTACACACCACACACACCCCTCACACACACTCTTACACACCACACACACCCCTCACACACACTCTTACACACCACACACACCCCTCACACACACTCTTACACACCCCACACACCCCTCACACACACTCTTACACACCACACACACCCCTCACACACACTCTTACACACCACACACACCCCTCACACACTCTTACACACCCCACACACCCCTCACACACACTCTTACACACCCCACACACCCCTCACACACACTCTTACACACCACACACACCCCTCACACACACTCTTACACACCACACACACCCCTCACACACACCAAACACACAATCTTACACACCCCAGACACCCCTCACACACACTCTTACACACCCCACACACCCCTCACACACCCCTCACACACACTCTTACACACCACACACACCCCTCACACACACTCTTACACACCACACACACCCCTCACACACTCTTACACACCACACACACCCCTCACACACACTCTTACACACCCCTCACACACTCTTACACACCCCACACACCCCTCACACACACTCTTACACACCCCACACACCCCTCACACACACTCTTACACACCACACACACCCCTCAAACACTCTTACACACCCCACACACCCCTCACACACCCCTCACACACACTCTAACACACCACACACACCCCTCAAACACTCTTACACACCACATACACCCCTCACACACACCCCTCACACACACTCTTACACACCACACACACCCCTCACATACTCTTACACACCCCACACACCCCTCACACACACTCTTACACACCCCACACACCCCTCACACACACTCTTACACACCACACACACCCCTCAAACACTCTTACACACCCCACACACCCCTCACACACCCCTCACACACCCCTCACACACACTCTTACACACCACACACACCCCTCAAACACTCTTACACACCACACACACCCCTCACACACCCCTCACACACACTCTTACACACCACATACACCCCTCACACACCCCTCACACACACTCTTACACACCACACACACCCCTCACACACACTCTTACACACCACACACACCCCTCACACACACCAAACACACAATCTTACACACCCCAGACACCCCTCACACACACTCTTACACACCCCACACACCCCTCACACACCCCCCACACACACGCTCTTACACCACACACACCCCTCACACACACTCTTACACACCACACACACCCCTCACACACTCTTACACACCACACACACCCCTCACACACACTCTTACACACCCCTCACACACCCCTCATACACACTCTTACACACCACACACACCCCTCACACACACTCTTACACACCCCACACACCCCTCACACACACTCTTACACACCACACACACTCTTACACACCACACACACCCCTCACACACCCCTCACACACACTCTTACACACCACACACACCCCTCACACACACTCTTACACACCACACACACTCTTACACACCACACACACCCCTCACACACCCCTCACACACACTCTTACACACCACACACACCCCTCACACACCCCTCACACACACTCTTACACACCGCACACACCCCTCACACACCCCTCACACACACTCTTACACACCACACACACCCCTCACACACACTCTTACACACCACACACACCCCTCACACACACTCTTACACACCACACACACCCCTCACACACACTCTTACACACCCCACACACCCCTCACACACACTCTTACACACCACACACACCCCTCACACACACTCTTACACACCACACACACCCCTCACACACAGTCTTACATACCCCACACACCCCTCACACACAGTCTTACACACACCTCACACACACTCTTACACACCCCACACACCCATCACACACACTCTTACACACCCCACACACCCCTCACACACACTCTTACACACCCCACACACCCCTCACACACACTCTTACACACCCCACACACCCCTCACACACACTCTTACACACCCCACACACCCCTCACACACACTCTTACACACCCGACACACACACTCTTACACACCCCACACACCCCTCACACACACTCTTACACACCCCACACACCCCTCACACACACTCTTACACACCCCACACACCCATCGCACACACTCTTACACACCCCTCACACACACTCTTACACACCCCACACACCCCTCACACACCCCTCACACACACTCTTACACACCCCTCACACACACTCTTACACACCCCACACACCCCTCACACACACTCTTACACACCCCACACACCCCTCACACACACTCTTACACACCCCACACACCCCTCACACACACTCTTACACACCTCACACACCCCTCACACACACTCTTACACACCCCACACACCCCTCACACACACTCTTACACACCCCACACACCCCTCACACACACTCTTACACACCCCACACACCCCTCACACACACTCTTACACACCCCACACACCCCTCACACACACCTCACACACACTCTTACACACCCCTCACACACACTCTTACACACCTCACACACACCTCACACACCCCTCACACACCCCTCACACACCCCTCACACACACTCTTACACAACCCACACACCCCTCACACACACTCTTACACACCCCTCACACACCCCACACACCCCTCACACACACCCCTCACACACACTCTTACACAACCCACACACCCCTCACTCACACTCTTACACACCCCTCACACCCTTCACACACACTCTTACACACCTCACACACCCCTCACTCGCACTCTTACACACCCCACACACCCCTCACACACACTCTTACACACCCCACACACCCCTCACACACGCTCTTACACACCCCACACACCCCTCACACACACTCTTACACACCCCACACACCCCTCACACACCCCTCTTACACACCACACACACCCCTCACACACACTCTTACACACCCCACACACCCCTCACACACCCCACACACCCCTCACACCCCCCACACACACTCTTACACACCCCACACACCCCTCACACACACTCTTACACACCCCACACACCCCTCACACACACTCTTACACACCACACACACACACCACACACACACACCCCTCACACACCCCTCACACACTCTTACACACCCCACACACACACTCTTACACACCCCACACACCCCTCACACACACCCCACACACCCCTCACACACACCCCACACACCCGTCACACACACTAACACACCACACACACACCCCTCTCACACACTCTTACACACACCCCTCACACACACTCTTACACACCCCACACACCCCTCACACACACTCTTACACACCCCACACACCCCTCACACACACTCTTACACACCCCACACACCCCTCACACACACTCTTACACACCCCACACACCCCTCACACACACTCTTACACACCCCACACACCCCTCACACACACTCTTACACACCCCACACACCCCTCACACACACTCTTACACACCCCACACACCCCCCACACACACTCTTACCCACCCCACACAGGCCTCACACACACTCTTACACACCCCACACACCCCTCACACACACTCTTACACACCCCACACACCCCTCACACACACTCTTACACACCCCACACACCCCTCACACACACTCTTACACACCCCACACACCCCTCACACACACTCTTACACACCCCACACACCCCTCACACACCCCACACACCCCTCACACACACCTCACACACCCCACACACCCCTCACACACACTCTTACACACCCCACACAAAGCTCACTCACACTCTTACACACCCCACACACCCCTCACACACACTCTTACACACCCCTCACACACACTCTTACACACCCCACACACCCCTCACACACACTCTTACACACCCCACACACCCCTCACACACACCCTTACACACCCCACCCACTCACACACACCCCTCACACACCCCACACACCCCTCACACACACTCTTACACACCCCACACACCCCTCACACACACTCTTACACACCCCACACACCCCTCACACACACTCTTACACACCCCACACACCCCTCACACACACTCTTACACACCCCACACACCCCTCACACACACTCTTACACACCCCACACACCCCTCACACACACTCTTACACACCCAACACACCCCTCACACACACTCTTACACCCCTCACACACCCCTCACACACACTCTTACACACCCCACACACCCCTCACACACACTCTTACACACCCCACACACCCCTCACACACACTCTTACACACCCCACACACCCCTAACACACACTCTTACACCCCTCACACACCCCTCACACACACTCTTACACACCACTCACACACCCCACACACCCCTCACACACACTCTTACACACCCCACACACCCCTCACACACACTCTTACACACCCCTCACACACCCCTCACACACACTCTTACACACCCCTCACACACACTCTTACACACCCCACACACCCCTCACACACACTCTTACACACCCCACACACCCCTCACACACACTCTTACACACCCCACACACCCCTCACACACACTCTTACACACCCCACACACCCCTCACACACACTCTTACACACCCCACACACCCCTCACACACACTCTTACACACCCCTCACACACCCCTCACACACACTCTTACACACCCCACACACCCCTCACACACACTCTTACACACCCCACACACCCCTCACACACCCCTCACACACACTCTTACACACCCCACACACCCCTCACACACACTCTTACACACCCCACACACACACTCTTACACACCCCACACACCCCTCACACACACTCTTACACACCCCACACACCCCTCACACACACTCTTACACACCCCACACACCCCTCACACACACTCTTACACACCCCACACACCCCTCACACACACTCTTACACACCCCACACACCCCTCACACACACTCTTACACACCCCACACACCCCTCACACACACTCTTACACACCCCACACACCCCTCACACACACTCTTTCACACCCCACACACCCCTCACACACACTCTTACACACCCCACACACCCCTCACACACACTCTTACACACCCCACACACCCCTCACACACACTCGTACACACCCCACACACCCCTCACACACACTCTTACACACCCCACACACCCCTCACACACACTCTTACACACCCCACACACCCCTCACACACACTCTTACACACCCCTCACACACCCCTCACACACACTCTTACACACCCCACACACCCCTCACACACACTCTTACACACCCCACACACCCCTCACACACACTCTTACACACCCCACACACCCCTCACACACACTCTTACACACCCCTCACACACACCTCACACACCCCTCACACACACTCTTACACACCCCTCACACACACTCTTACACACCCCACACACCCCTCACACACACTCTTACACACCCCTCACACACACTCTTACACACCCCACACACCCCTCACACACACTCTTACACACCCCACACACCCCTCACACACACTCTTACACACCCCACACACCCCTCACACACACTCTTACACACCCCACACACCCCTCACACACACTCTTACACACCCCACACACCCCTCACACACACTCTTACACACCCCACACACCCCTCACACACACTCTTACACACCCCACACACCCCTCACACACACTCTTACACACCCCACACACCCCTCACACACACCCCTCACACACACTCTTACACACCCCACACACCCCTCACACACACTCTTACACACCCCTCACACACCCCTCACACACACTCTTACACACCCCACACACCCCTCACACACACTCTTACACACCCCACACACCCCTCACACACACCTCACACACCCCACACACCCCTCACACACACTCTTACACACCCCACACACCCCTCACACACACTCTTACACACCCCACACACCCCTCACACACACTCTTACACACCCCACACACCCCTCACACACACTCTTACACACCCCACACACCCCTCACACACACTCTTACACACCCCACACACCCCTCACACACACTCTTACACACCCCACACACCCCTCACACACACTCTCACATACCCCACACACCCCTCACACACACTCTCACACACCCCACACACCCCTCACACACACTCTCACACACCCCTCACACACACTCACACACCCCACACACCCCTCAGACACACCCCACACACCCCTCACACCCACTCTCACACACCCCTCACACACCCCACACACACCCCACACACACACTCTTACACACCCCTCACACACCCCACACACCCCTCACACACACTCTTACACACCCCACACACCCCTCACGCACACTCTTACACACCCCTCACACACCCCTCACACACACTCTTACACACCCCTCACACACACTCTTACACACCCCACACACCCCTCACACACACTCTTACACACCCCACACACCCCTCACACACACTCTTACACACCCCACACACCCCTCACACACACTCTTACACACCCCACACACCCCTCACACACACTCTTACACACCCCACACACCCCTCACACACACTCTTACACACCCCACACACCCCTCACACACACTCTTACACACCCCACACACCCCTCACACACACTCTTACACACCCCTCACACACACTCTTACACACCCCACACACACCCACACACACTCTTACACACCCCTCACACACACTCTTACACACCCCACACACCCCTCACACACACTCTTACGCACCCCACACACCCCTCACACACACTCTTACACACCCCACACACCCCTCACACACACTCTTACACACCCCACACACCCCTCACACACACTCTTACACACCCCACACACCCCCACACACACTCTTACACACTCCGCACACCCCTCACACACACTCTTACACACCCCTCACACACACTCTTACACACCCCACACACCCCTCACACACACTCTTACACACCCCACACACCCCTCACACACACTCTTACACACCCCACACACCCCTCACACACACTCTTACACACCCCACACACCCCTCACACCCACTCTTACACACCCCTCACACACCCCTCACACACCCCTCACACCCCTCACACACACTCTTACACACCCCACACACCCCTCACACACATTCTTACACACCCCACACACCCCTCACACACACTCTTACACACCCCACACACACCCCTCACACACACTCTTACACACCCCACACACCCCTCACACACACTCTTACACACCCCACACACCCCTCACACACACTCTTACACACCCCACACACCCCTCACACACACTCTTACACACCCCACACACACTCTTACACACCCCACACACCCCTCACACACACTCTTACACACCCCACACACCCCTCACACACACTCTTACACACCCACACACCCCTCACACACACACTTACACACCCCACACACCCCTCACACACACTCTTACACACCCCACACACCCCTCACACACACCTCACACACCCCACACACCCCTCACACACACTCTTACACACCCACACACCCCTCACACACACTCTTACACACCCCACACACCCCTCACACACACTCTTTCCCCACACACCCCTCACACACACTCTTACACACCCCACACACCCCTCACACACACTCTTACACACCCCACACACCCCTCACACACACTCTTACACACCCCACACACCCACTCTTACACACGCCTCACACACACTCTTACACACCCCACACACACACACTCTTACACACCCCACACACCCCTCACACACACTCTTACACACCCCTCACACCCCTCACACACACTCTTACACACCCCTCACACACACTCTTACACACCCCACACACCCCTCACACACACTCTTACACACCCCACACACCCCTCACACACACTCTTACACACCCCACACACCCCTCACACACACTCTTACACACCCCTCACACACACTCTTACACACCCCACACACCCCTCACACACACTCTTACACACCCCACACACCCCTCACACACCCCTCACACACACTCTTACACACCCCACACACCCCTCACACACACTCTTACATAGCCCACACACCCCTCACACAGACTCTTGCACACCCCACACACCCCTCACACACACTCTTACACACCCCACACACCCCTCACACCCCTCACACACCCCACACACACTCTTACACCCCCCCCACACACCCCTCACACACACTCTTACACACCCCTCACACACCCCTCACACACCCCTCACACACCCCACACACCCCTCACACACACTCTTACACACCCCTCACACACACTCTTACACACCCCACACACCCCTCACACACACTCTTACACATCCCACACACCCCTCACACACCCCACACACCCCTCACACACACTCTTACACACCCCGCACACCCCTCACACACACTCTTACACACCCCCACACCCCCCTCACACACACTCTTACACACCCCACACACCCCTCACACACACTCTTACACACCCCACACACCCCTCACACACACTCTTACACACCCCACACACCCCTCACACACACTCTTACACACCCCACACACCCCTCACACACACTCTTACACACCCCACACACCCCTCACACACACCTCCACACACCCCTCACACACCCCTCACACACCCCACACACCTCTCACACACTCTTACACCCACCCCACACCCCCCCCACACCCACTCTTACACACCCCCCCCACACACCCCTCACACACCCCACACACCCCTCACACACACTCTTACACACCCCACACACCCCTCACACACACTCTTACACACCCCTCACACACACTCTTACACACCCCTCACACACACTCTTACACACCCCTCACACACACTCTTACACACCCCTCACACACACTCTTACACACCCCTCACACACACTCTTACACACCCCTCACACACACTCTTACACACCCCACACACCCCTCACACACACTCTTACACACCCCACACACCCCTCACACACACTCTTACACACCCCTCACACACACTCTTACACACCCCTCACACCCACACTCACACACTCTTACACACCCCACACACCCCTCACACACACTCTTACACACCCCACACACACACTCTTACACACCCTCACACACACTCTTACACACCCCTCACACACACACTATCATACTCTCACACACCCCTCACACACACTCTTACACACCCCTCACACACACTCTTACACACCTCACACACCTCACACACACTCTTACACCCCCTCTTACACACCCCTCTTACACACCTCACACACCCTCACACACACTCTTACACCCCTCACACACACACTCTTACACACCCCTCACACACACTTACACACCCCCACACACCCCTCACACACACTCTTACACACCCCTCACACACACTCTTACACACCCCTCTTACACACCCTCTTACACACCCCACACACACACCCCTCACACACACTCTTACACATCCCACACACACACTCTTACACACCCCTCACACACACTCTTACACACCCCTCACACACACTCTTACACACCCCTCAAACACACCCCACACACCCCTCACACACACTCTTCACCCTCCTGCCATCTGGAAAGAGGTACCGGAGCATTCGGGCCTCACAACCAGACTGTGTAACAGTTTCTTTCCTCAAGCCATCAGGATCCTCAACACCCGGGACTGAACTGTTCTACACTCTCTCACACACACACACACACACACACTCTCATTCAGGACTGAACTGTATACAACTCTGTCTTTTTCACACACAGATACACACACACTCTCTCTTGACTGTGTGGACACACACACACACACACAATTTATATTGTTCATTACTTACTGCACTACCTCTACCTGTCATCTGCTGCTATAGTTATATTTGTGTTTATTCTATTTGCACTACCTCAACCGCTGCTGTGTATTTTTGCACAATATTTTTTTTACATCATTTCATTTTATCTTATTTTATTTCACTTACATTCCATTACACATGTTCTTTTCTTTCTTTTTTGGCGCTAAGTGTCCTGTGTTCTTTTGTGTTGTTTTTCTTGTATTTATTGTCTTTTGCACTGTCTTGTCTATGCTCTGTTTGCACCTAGCTGCACACTGTGCACTTTACGTGGCTAAGACAAACTTCTGTCCTAGCTCTGTGGTGTTTTGTGTTGAACTCTTTGTTGTTGTATGTTTCTGTAGCTCCAGGTCCTGGAGAAACGGTGTTTCATTTCACTCTGTACTGCATCAGATATATGTGGTTGAAATGACAATAAAGACTCTTGAATCTTGAATCAACATCATCAACAATATCAACAACAACATCATCATCAACAAAAATAACATCAACATCATCTTGTTATTATTATTGTTGATGTTGATATTATTGTTGCTGATGTTGACGTTTTTGATATAGATATTATTGTTGTTGATGGTTATTATTGTTGATGATATTGTTGATGTTGATATTATTGTTGTTGATGATGTTGACGTTATTGATGTTGATATTGTTGATGTTGATATTGTTGATGTTGATATTGTTGATGTTGATATTGTTGATGTTGTTATTGTTGTTGACGTTGTTGATATTGTTGTTGATATTATTGTTGATGTTATTGTTGTTGATGATGATGTTATTGATGTTGATATTATTGTTGATGTTGACGTTGTTGATATTGTTGATGTTGATATTATTGTTGATATTATTGTTGTTGACGTTGTTGATATTGTTGATGTTATTGTTGTTGATGATGTTATTGTTGATGATGATGTTATTGTTGTGATATTATTGTTGTTGATGTTGATATTATTGTTGATATTGTTGTTGATATTGACGATATTGTTGTTGATGTTGATATTATTATTGTTGATATTGTTGTTGATATTGACGATATTGTTGTTGATATTGTTGTTGATGTTAATATTATTGTTGTTGATATTGTTGATGTTGACGTTATTGATGTTGATATTATTGTTGATGTTGATATTATTGTTGATGTTATTATTGTTGTTGATATTGTTGACGTTGTTGATATTGTTGTTGATATTATTGTTGATGTTATTGTTGTTGATATTATTGTTGATGTTATTGTTGTTGATGATGATGTTATTGATGTTGATATTGTTGTTGACGTTGTTGATTTTGTTGATGATGTTATTGTTGATGATGATGTTATTGTTGTGATATTATTGTTGTTGATATTATTGTTGATATTGTTGTTGATATTGACAATATTGTTGTTGATATTGTTGTTGATGTTGATATTGTTGTTAATGATGATTTTGTTGATGTTATTGGTGTTATTATTGATATTATTGTTGTTGATGTTGATATTTTTATTGTTGATATTATTGTTGTTGATGTTGACCTTGTTGATGATGTTATTGATATTATTGTTGTTGATGTTGACATTGTTGATGTTGATATTGTTGTTGATGTTATTGATATTATTGTTGTTGATGTTGACATTGTTGATGTTGATATTGTTGTTGTTGATATTATTGTTGTTAATGATGATGTTATTGTTGTTGACGATGATATTATTGTTGTTGATGTTGACCTTGTTGATATTATTGTTGATGATAATATTATTATTCATGATAATGTTGTTATTATTGTTGATGATATTATTGTTGATGATGATATTGTTGATGTTGATATTATTATTATGATATTATTATTGTTGAAGATGATGTTGATATTATTGTTGATCATGATGTTATTATTGTTGTTGATGATGTTGATATTATTGTTATTATTGTTGTTGATATTATTATTGTTGAAGATGATGTTGATATTATTGTTGTTCTTGATAATATTATTGTTGATGATGATGATATTGATGTTGTTGATATTATTGTTGTTCTTGATAATGTTATTATTGTTGATGATGATGATATTGATGTTGTTGATATTGTTGATATTATTGTTGTTCTTGATAATGTTATTATTGTTGATGATGATGATATTGATGTTGTTGATATTGTTGATATTATTGTTGTTCTTGATAATGTTATTATTGTTGATGATGATGATATTGATGTTGTTGATATTGTTGATATTATTGTTGTTCTTGATAATGTTATTATTGTTGATGATATTGTTGTTGATGATGATGTTGATGTTATTCATGTTATTGTTGTTGATGATGATGTTGACATTGTTGATGTTGATATTGTTGTTCTTGATAATGTTATTATTGTTGATGAGGATCTTGACGTTGTTGATATTGTTGTTGATGATATTGTTGCTGATGTTGTTGTTGTTGATGTTATTATTGTTGTTGATGATGATATTGTTGTTGTTGATGATGATATTATTGTTGTTGATGATGATATTATTGTTGTTGATGATGATATTATTGTTGTTGATGATGTTTACATTGTTGATGTTGTTGTTATTATTGTTGTTGATGTTTGTGTAACTGACCCGTTGGTCTTCACGTGTTCTCCAGTCCCTCTCACTCTGTCCTGTCCCTCGTCTTTCAGCGGGTTTAAAGCCCACACCATCTAACTCATTCAGCAGGACAGACAACACCTGAGCCTGTACACTGCTGCCACGGCAACCGCCTCCATTGTCACGACAACCCACCATGCTGTCAATCTCATCCAGAAACACAATGGAGGGAGAACACGCTCGCGCCTGACAGAACAGCTGAAAGAGAGAGAGTTATTACGTTAACGTTAACTCTGTGTGTGTGTGTGTGTGTGTGTGTGTGTGTGTGTGTGTACCTGAGCGAGTGCCTTCTCCGAGTCCCCTACATAGGGAGAATAAAGCTCCGCCCCGCTCAGTGTGAGGAAGCTGCAGTGTGATGAAGATGCTGCTGCTTTCACCAGTGTGGTCTTAGCGCAGCCCGGTGGCCCATACAGTAACACACCTCTCGCACGACACACACCTAGACGCACAAACGCCTCGGGGAACTTCATCGGCCACTCCACACTCTACACACAAACACACACGCACACACACACACACATGCACGCACACACACATAATTAACGTTTAATAAGTATAAAGAGAAAAGATGAATTAATAAAGAGAAAGAAATTACACTGAAAAAAGTCAAAAAAGTGACAGAAGATATTCTGAGTGTGTGTGTGTGTGTGTGTGTGTGTGTGTGTGTGAGACAGTGTATGTGTGTGTGTGTGAGACAGTCACACACA